>NC_063190.1:4930709-5073209 GCF_017589495.1 Alosa alosa
GTGTGTGTGTGTGTGTGTGTGTGTAGGTGTGTGTAGGTGTGTGTAGGTGTTTGCGCGTGCATGTGTGTGTGTGTGTGTGTGTATGCATTTTTGAATGTGAGTGTGTGTGTGTGTGTGTGTCCGTGTGTTGATGTATGTGAGTGAGTTTGTGTGTGTGTGTGTGTGTGTGTGTGTGCATGTGCAAATGTGTGTGTGTGTGTGTGTGTGTGTGTGTGTGTGTGTGTGTCCATGCACAAAGGTGTGTGCGCGCATGCGATGTTCGCAACACTCACGGAGAACAAAGTTTTAACGAATCTAGGCCCTGCAGCCTCAGACGCACACACACACACACACACACACACACATCCCAGCAGCCTCTTTCTCTCCACTTCCCTTCCTCCACATCCCTCCATCCCTCCCTCCCTGCCCCTGCTCCCTGTGTCTCTCTCTCCATTCATCTCCTTGTCCAGCTCGTGGCGGGGTCACCAGTGGGGAGTGGAGCCCGCCGCGTCTTCGCCAGCCAAACCAGGTCACGACCGCCGGACGCCTTTGTTTGAGGACGGCCGCTCTTCCTCCCAACCCCCCGCCACCTTCCTCCTCCCCGTGTCGCGCCCTCCTGCGGCTCTGCACTCGTTCGCTCGCGCCATCCTGCGCTTCCTCTTTTCCGTGGCTCTGCTTTTCTTCTTTCACCTTCCGGGCCTCAGAGGCTAAACTTGTTATCGATGGAGCCTTACCCCCTGCCTGACTTTAAGAAAAATTTGAAAAAGAACATGCTCTGCTCTCTCTCTCTCTCTCTCTCTATCTATCTCTCTCTCTCTCTCTCTCTCTCTCTCTCTCTCTCTCTCTCTCTCTCTCTCTCTCTCCCTCTGTGTATCTGTCTCTGCCTCTCTCTGTCTGTTTTTCCATCCCTCCCTCCCAGTCTCTCTCTCTCTCGTCTATCTTTGTTTCTCTACATAATTTTTTCCCCCAACTGGAGGGGGCATTTCCTTTGAAGATTCCCCCTCTCACTTCTCATTTCATTCATTGAATTTCATTATTTGGTTTGCATTGCAGGGTGATGTGTACAGCGAGGCCTTAGCAGAGATATGCCTGTGTGAAGCTGCCAAAGGCTGGGTACAATATTGACCCCTCCTAAGGATGATCCAGTCTGGAAATTATACTTTATATTAATGTTTGATCCAAATCACCGCATGTACTCAACTAGTGAGCAGATCTGCTACTTGTGTTTGTAGTTTTGGGGGAAATATGTTGCTGGGGACTGAATTTACATTTCTGCCCTGCCTTGTATTGGTTGAGCTTAAGCATAAATTTGCAGTAGTGCAGAACAAATTCTCCAACACATAATTTGCCCATTGTGTCAAATGGTGAGATGAAGCAAGGTAGCAAGCAGAGTGCTGTAGAAGTGGGGCAGGAATGTATTCTGTAATATGTCACAATAGTTCTGCTCATGACAATAACGTAATACAACTGAAGACAATTAAAAACGATAATTTTACTGAGCAATTATGGTTTCCCAAATAATCACTACCCAATAAATATTTCAGAATCGCTGCACCGTGATACCATCAATATCGTGGGGAGTATATTATGACAGTATCACATCGCAAGTTACTCTGCAATTCCCACCCCTGGAGTCTACAGGGAGTCCTGGGCCTTAGCACTTTTGCATTTTAATCGAGCGGGACGCGGGGTATTAATTCTCTACAGCTGTTTCCGTCGCGACGCCAGAAGGGGCCCTGCCAGCTGTCGAGGCTTGATGTGGCCGTGATCAAACGCCGATGGGCAGGTGCGACAGAGGTACCCCCAGCCGCGAGGGGGACCCCTGCCTGGCCTGGCTCTGGGTGCGGAGCCTCCGGGGTGACCCCCCCACCCCCTCCACCCCCCTGCCTTGGCCTCGGGGAGCCCCGCAAGTGGCTCCCATGCCACCACAGAGCTCTCGGAACAGCTTCATCATCTGGAGCCCATGTGTTCGCTGTGCTGTGCTGTGCTATGGAGCAGCATGGAAGCATGCGTGTGCAAAAATAAGATACAATTGAGTTGAATTTTAATTCATTATTAAATTCAATTTATTTATAGTGCCATTAAAAATGCCGAATGTCTCAAGGCACATTACTGAACCCGAGGCCTAAGCCCCCAGAGCTTTAATATGACAACCACGAGCAGGGCCCAGATGGTTGGAATGAGACCACTTGGGAGAGAGAGAGAGAGAGAGAGAGAGAGATAGCATAATGGGATAGAAGATGGCAAAAAGTAGGAATAAGAGAAACAAGAGGATGGAAAAAATATCAAAATAGGTGCACAGAGGTACAGCATTCTCAGTAAGAACCCGTTGTGCACCTATTTTGATATTTTTCCGGTGTTTTTTTCAGTGTTTTACGTTTTTCTGGTGACAGACCCAATATTAGTACACTGATACTTTTGAGCTTGAGTTTTGCCAACGTTATTCACGCATCGCTTCCTAAACGCGCCCACACCACTGGGAAATCCACATTTTTAAAGTAATCCTTCACAGTAAATTTAGAAATATGCCTTTTCAAATGACTCACACGCACAAACTCATTTCTCATCTCCCCTCGGCCTTGCTGCTTTAAATGAGGAAAAATGGCTCGGCGGCCTCCCCCACTGAGCGCACTAAATTACAGTGCACATCAGCAAAAAAATAAAAACTTACAGCTTGGTCTTCTTCTTCTTCTTCTTCTTTTTTTCCTTCACAGGCATTGGCGCAGTCGATGGCACCGCCGAAAAGGACAAGGACTTCAAGGGCAAGTCACAGAAGCAGGTGCAGTTCAACCCAGGCCAGTCTCGTGCCACCTGGAAGGTGCGTGTCTTCCCCGACAGCAAGTATGAGCAGTCCGAGACCTTCCAGATTGCCCTCTCCGAGCCGGTAATGGGCGCACTGGAGTTCCCATCGACGTCGGCCGTGGAGATCGTGGACCCGGGCGATGGTGAGCATTTCTGTCGCCGTCAGTGTTACACCACGTACAGTGTGCAGTTGTATAGTGTTACTTAACAGGAAGTACAGTTTTCAAGGAACAGCAGGTTTGTGGAGAGCATTCCGTGCCAATATAAAAGTCCCCAGAGTGGAGGGCTGTGGGACTACAGTTTCACCCTTTTTTTTTGCTCCTCTTGATGTTCATCTCTATTTTTCACTTTTCAAATGTCTCTTCTCACATGACACAGAATGGAGAGCATGCTGGATGAAGATGCCATCCCCAGCATTTTGACAGCCTCAGATCCCAGATCAGATCTGGAACAGTGTCAGTGTTGTTTGAAAAAAATAAAAAATAAAAGATGGCGAACAGCTTTGCTGAAAAACTGGTGCACGGAGCATATCAGAACAACCAGTGCCATATCAATCATTCATCAAAACCGGCGTTAAAGAGACCACGGTCTTGTGTTCGCCTTGCCATGGCTCAGACGCCGCTCCCTCTTTTAAGACCTCATTTAGGTTTCGTTTGAATGGCCAGTTGTGCAGTGGACGACCAGCATGTTCTCTTAGTTCTTCTTTTTTGGTGAAGAGTACCCAGTGTGGAGCCAGAGTGCATGTGTAATTGCGTCTGTAATTAGACAGAAAAGATGGGGGTGGGGGTGGGGGTACGAGCACGGCCCCCCTTTGGGAGGGTTTGGATGCTGAAGTTGATGTAATTTGAGGAGAATACGGAGGCAATGCTAGCAGCCAGCCCCGCCATCTCTGGGTGACTGTTCTAATGAAGCAGGCGCGGCCCTTGCTGTAATCAGCTCCACTGCTGTCAGGATCCGAAAGCCACACACAAAAACAAAACACACACATGCATGGGCACACACATACATCGCATGCACACACACACACACACACACACCGTCAGTCATTAAGCTGCTGGTGGATATATACTATATCCAGACAGATACTTTCTCTCTCTCACCCCCGCATGCTGTGCCACAGTAATGACACACAGGCTGTAGAAGTCATGTTCGGGGGCTGAGTCTCTTTCTCTCCGGTTGGAGAAGAGCCCCAATTTTGGAGTTGATAAGCAAATTTAGATTCCTCTCACAGAAATAACCAGAGGCTGTTGTTTATTGTATCTGATATTTCTTCATTGTTGTTTTGTGTGGCTGCGTGGGCCTCCTCCGCCTTCCCACGGCAATTATGAAGTGCACATAATACCCAAAACAATTCCACTTCAGACTCGCTTTCTGAATGGGACCCTCACACTCCCTTATCTCTCCCCCTCTCTCTCTCTCTCTCTCTCTCTCTCTCTCTCTCTCTCTCTCTCTCGCTCTCTTGCTGTCATACACACTCACTGTGGCAAATTCTCTATAGTATGAGAGGGATTTTTTTTCCTTAGAAAAGAGCCTCTCTGCAAATCTTCCCCAGTGAGCTCATTAGAGGCGCCATGGAAAGGTTTGTTTAGAGGAGGCAGAGCACTGTGGGAGGAGGTGGTGTGGGGTGGTGCAGTGGAGGTGGTGTGGGGTGGTGCTGTGGTGGTGGTGGTGGTGGTGGTGGGGCATCTGTGACAGAGAGAGGGAGAGAGACGCTGGTTTCAGCTCTAGCCTGGACCTGACAACCACTCTGCCAGCCTTGCCACTCGCTGCCACCACCCACGCACGCACGCACGCACGCACGCACGCACGCACGCACGCACGCACGCACGCACGCACGCACGCACGCACAACACACACACACACACACACACACACACACACACACACTCCATCCAGCCATCCACTGAGGCAACCTCTCCACTGCCCTCCAGCACCAGCCTTTCAACCCCTCATCTCCCCCTCACCCCTCACCTCCCCTCACCTCCCCCTCACCACCCCTCACCCCTCACCACCCCTCACCCCTCACCTCCCCCTCAGTGCCCCTGCCCCCCTCATGCCAGCCCCCTCACCCTGGCAGCGCCACACTCAGAGCCATTAGTGTTTAAATGCTTGATGAGGCTGTGGCTGTGGCGGCGCCCCTGGAGAGCCCTCTGACCTGCTTGTCTGTGAGTCGTGGCATCCACCCTCATAAATATCTCACAGCGCTGCCACAGCTCTGGAGGAGAGGGAGGGCGCGCAGGGCGCGGTCCACTCGGAAGAGAGGAGGCATTGGCCTTGTGTTGTCTTTCGCTTTGGCTGACATTAGCTGCTCCAAAAGCCTCTTTTGTGTCGCCACGCGTGTTGCAGGGATGAGACAAAAAAACGAAACGATGGGGCAACTACTCGTTCCGTTCTTCAAGCTGAAGCAGTGTGAATTTAAGGGTGGTGGAGTCGGGATATGTGGACTCTTGAATGGGGAAAAAGGAGGTTTCCTACAACAAAAGAGCTTGAGACTGTGGTGCCAGACGGTGCTTCTCTCTCTGTGAGGCGTGAGGTCCAGCTGTCCTGGAGGGAGGTGGACATTGGGGTGAGGAGAGGAGAGGGTGTGTGGCGTCCGTGTCCGATCGATGCTCCGAGGGGCTTGGACTCAGCGGAGCGGTAGCGGAGATCAGTTTACTGGATTAGACTGAAACTCTCTCTGTGTCCCTCCGCCCCTCCCCCTCACCCTTCATATGTATAACAACACAACTCTGGTCTCTGAGATATGATCTGCTCTCTTTTTTTCTCTCTCTCTCTCTCTCTTTCACCACTCGTTGATCTTATCTTTAATCTGCCTTGCATTTCTCTTTACTCTTCCCTTTTCTCTCTCTTTCAATCTCTCTCTCTCTCAATCTTTCTCTCTGTGCCTCTGTGTCTTTTTCTCTCTGTCTCTCTCTTTCTATCTCACACTCTGTTGTGTTTTTCTCCCACTTCAGTTGCTTCCTGTCTTGTCTCTCTCTGATTGTGTGCTCTTTGCCAGAGGGGCGGCCAGTTGCATTGTGATAAGTGGAGGAGAGATTTGAGAGAGGGATCAGAGATGATGAACACACACACACACACACACATCCTCACTCACTCAGAGGGATCTGGGACAAGAGAGGCTGAGCAGCAGTCTGTTTGCTTTTTCCCCCTTTTTTGTTTTTATTTTTATTTTTTCATCTTTCTCATTCTCTTTTTTTTATTATTATTGGTCCCACTGTGCCTGTCTGAAATAAAGAATAAACAGTGTGTGCATTTCTCTGTAGTTTCGAGAGCATCTCGTAGTTCTCACTTCAGCCTTTTGATAGATGACTCTCTCACGGGTTGCGGGTCTCTGTTGCCATCACTCGATTGTTCTATAAAAAGTCTTCTGTGATGTTGACTCCTCCGTGACCTTCGCTATTTAGATGTAGTCATGTGAGAAAGGCTCTCTCTCTCTCTCTCTCTCTCTCTCTCTCTCTCTCTCTCTCTCTCTCTCTCTCTCTCTCTCTTTCTCTCTCTCTCTTTGTGCTCTGTGGCACCAATCTGGTTGATACACGCCTCACAGAAACACCAGCTTCTGTGTGATACTGATGTAGTCAGGATGTAAAGCACAACACCAGTGCACAGCAACAGCAGTGTATCGGCATCCCTGATTTTGAAGTCTGCCTTCACAACTGTGCCATTCCAGATGTGTGTCTCTAATTGGGAAGGATTTCAGACTTAAATTAAATGCCCATGCCTTTTCAAAAAACACCCGAGGCATTGTCTCTTCTGGGATGTAATGACTGTTAAACAAAAGCCCTAACATGTGTCCCTGTGTCTGCTCCCAAACAGAGTCCACTGTGTTCATCCCCCAGGCCACCTTTGCCATCGAGGAGGATGTCGGTGAGCTGCTCATCCCGGTGCGCCGTAGCGGTGATGTCAGCGAGGAGCTCATGGTGGTCTGCCACACACTGCAAGGTACCACACCTCCACCTGAAGCCACCGCGGAACAGGGATGAGGATGTTTATTGTTCAGTGGTTGGATGATGCAGTCAGTGAGTGTGGCCTGAGTTGTGTGTTTGTGGCCAAAATGATAAGTGTGTTATACATGTAGCAGGCCTGAAACAAATATGTGGGCGAAATGCACTGCATATCTAATGAATAATTAAGATTGCACTCACTTAAAATTTTATTTGTAAGATATCTTCTTGTGTTTTTTTCTCCCTTTGGGAAAAGACCAAGGCTGTTGAGATTAATAAATAGCTAAGAAGCTGTCTAGTTACAAAATCAGATTCAAAACAATATTCTGCACAGGCACTGCCAAAGGCACCGTGCCCACCTCAGTCCTCTCCTTCTCGGACTACATCTCCCGGGCCGAGGACCCCAGCAGCCTGCTGCGCTTCGACAAGGACGAGACAGAGAAGTTCTGCCGCGTGGTGGTGATCGACGACTCGCTCTACGAGGGCGAGGAGAGCTTCAACGTCACCCTCAGCCTGCCCATGGGGGGACGTCTGGGGTCCGAGTTCTCCACCGCTCGCGTCACCATCCTGCCCCATAGTGATGACGGTGAGTGCTGTTGAATAAACGGCAAAAAAAATGTCCTGATTGAAGAATGAGTGTAGATTAAATCACATCAAAAGTCAGTGGCCCTTTACAGTTCAAAATATTCACTTAGCAGATACTTCTTTCCAGAGTAACTAAAACTACTTGTGAGGTAGATGTTTTATGACTATCAGTGCTGCCTGAAAACTCTGGTAACTTTGGTATTGGCACTTTGGTTTCTCAATTTAGCCAGTTTAGCTCAGGAACACCACTGCTTGAGTATATAGTCAAGTTAAATCAAGTCAGCTTTATTTATATAGCGCATTTCATACACAGAGGTCATTCAATGTGCTTTACATAAACACAAGCAAACAGGAATAGCTAATAAAAGCATAGAAGGGCAACAGTCAAAGAACAGTTTAAAAATGTAAAAAGCATAAAAGCATAAAAGGGCAATAGTTTAAAAGTGTTTAAGAAGTAATAATTAAAACACATAAAAATGTCAATAGTTTTTAAAAAGTAATAAAAAAACAACATAAAATGATTGTACTAGTCAAGCACCCAGTGAACAGCAGCACTCTTCTTGATTCTTGAAGTAGTCCCAAACTGTGCACCCACACATATATTTTCTTTCAGGGGCGAAATGCCCGACCACATGGCTCAATAGTCCCCCTCGTAGAGTATTACGTAACACCCAAAATAGTTAACACTCAGAGTTTCAGAGAAAACCGGTAGAGCTGTAACTCTCGATCCGTAAAGAACGAGCCGTTACACTCTACACTCTTAGCCGTTACACTCTAAATTCTCCACACTACACTATGCCTGATCTGTCTATTCTGTTAGAATGACAAGACAACTACTTCACAGAATCCCCCTTTGCCCAACTAAGGACAGCAATAGTACTACAAGGAACAATAGTACTCACCCCGAAGAGTGCTCTGTGCACTGAGTAATGAGGATCTTACCACAAGCCACACTCAGACATGTTACAAGATTGTCTTAAACAGACAATCACAAAACAGTACAAGGTCACATTCAGGGTGACGTGACACACAAACATACTGTATAACCCATGGGTCAGGAAAGATTAAACGTTTGCTGAAAGACTTTCTCAGATTCAAAAATATGTAACCCTGTGATAATGATCCCAGTCAAACTCCCAGTGAACAGCAGCACTCTATGGAGATTCTTGAAGTAGTCCCGAACTGTGTGCGCACACGTTTCCTTTCAGGGCCAAAATGGCCGACCACAGGGCTAAAGAATGAGCCGTTACACTCTGACTATGTCCGATCTGTCTATTCTGTTAGAATGACAGGGCAACTGCTTTACAGAATCCCCCTTTGTCCAACTAAGGACAGCAATAGTACTACAAGGAACAATACTCACCCGAAGATCAGTTAGCAGAAGCATCAGAGGAAAGTTTGGTCTTAAGTCTAGATTTGAAACTGGCTACAATTGGGGCAACTTTGATCTCATCTGAAAGTTGGTTCCAGAGCTGAACTGCATAGCAACTAAAAGATGCTTCACGATGTTTAGTTCTAACAGTAGGTTTCTTGTAGATATGATATGATTTGACCCAATTTGACCAAATATGATTTGACCCAATTTATGACTACTGTATACCTGGAAGTCCAACCCAGTGCTCTAGTCTGTGTGTTAATATGTTGTGATCAACAGTGTCGAAGGCTGCACTAAGGTCCAATAACATCAAGACTGATGTTTTGCCTGCATCTGTATTGAGGTGTATGTCATTTAAAACCTTAATAGGAGCTGTTTCAGTGCTGTGAAAGTAATCAGAATACCCATTTGATGTTAGGAAGGTGGTTAGTAGATAACATCTCACTCATGAATGATTTAATTCAGTCCCCTCCTGAAGCATCCATTTTGAAGAGTTGATATTCTATCCCCCTGTAAACTCTCTCTCTCAAGTTACACCATAGGGGGCGCCACCGGGGAAATCTCCTCCTGTCACTGTTAATCACATCGTATCAGGAAACTCAGTGACAATCATACCACAAGACAAGGCTGCCCGACTATAATCAGAGTATATCTGAAGGTAATCGAAGGTCTGTGCCGATTCCCGTTAGGGGAGCATCGGCATTCACTTTCTATTTAGTGTGAGATCGAGAAGCCCATAGGCAACTCACAAACAGCATTTAATTTGTATTGTTATTCATACAATGCAGTCAGTTGTGTCTGTCTGGTTGAACCTTGCAAGGGAAGGATTTTTAAAGCCTGTTATGTTCCTCTCAGTTAAAGGATTCATTATATTCCAGTTAAAAAGTCTTTTTTTCTATTTATTTTTATCTATTGTAGGTTGTAGGCTTTAATGTGCATTGTGTCCTTTCAAGAGGCACATTTCCCAGAAAGAATCCATTTGATTTGCACTCATCAAAAAAAAGTAAAGCTTCAAATTTTACTCATCAGGGTCTTTCATTTACACCTCACTGACAACACAAAGAATCTTCTCTCCGCACGTGTGTGTGTGTGTGTGTGTGCATTTCAGTGCACACCTTGAAAAGTCTTTGTTGTGGTGGGAAAATGGTGTTTTAGGCTGTAGAATTAGGCTGTTGGCAGGTCTCCTCTCCTTCACGAGACGTTTGAATGAAGACTAGATAAAAATGTCCCTTGTAATAGAGTTTAGACTGCAGGAGGGAGGTGTGGAAGGACACTCTTTGAACTCTCATATGACATGTCATTTTTCAACCACCATTTTCTACTCACATCTTATAAAATGAAGGGAAATTCTTAATACTTACATAAAGCGTGCACACACACAGACTTATACAGAGACACAAGCACACAGACACATACTTTTGTAGAAACACACACACACACATACACTCTCTCACACACACACACACACACACACACATACACACATGCACGCTCGCACACACACACACACACACACACACACACACACACACACACACACACACACACACACACACACACGCACACAGGCACACACACACACACACACACATACACACACACACACACCCCCCCCTAAGGCCACAACTTCAGGAGCTGCAGATGAGGGCCCTTTAACCACAGTCTCCAGACACACACACACAAACCTGTGTGTAGAACTCTGTCTCTAGACACACACACACACACACACACACACATACACACACAGACACACACACACACACAAACACACACACACACACCTGTGTGTGGTTCTCTGTCCTCTGTCATTAACGCCCCACACCCCCGACAGCCCACGGACCGTCACTAACCCCTCCTGAAGTCTGTGACCGTGTGTCATGTCTCTGGGTAGGTGAGCGGAGCCGGCCAAGGTCGCCGTGACTCCCAGGTGTAGCCAGGTGAGATGAAGTGATGGCGGAGGAAGTGCCTTCAGGGAGACCTTCACCGGCCACACATCCGTGGTCACTTCTCCACACGTCTCGTTTCTAAAAATAGCCTCACCTCACAAGTACTGCTCATCTGGATAAGGCTCCTTCAATTCTTAGTGGCGTGCAACAGAGTGTGTATTGTCTGGTGGTTTTGGTCGCCTGTCTGAATCTAGACAAGGGGTCTATCTATCCATCTTTTCATTTTTTTTATGTAGGAGTGGGTTGATTTCTCTCATGTCATTCCGGGGAGATGCACGCTGCCCTGAAATATGCTACCTGCAAAAAAGGATTCCTTTGTAGTCTTTGCTCACCGTCAGCTGCAGATAGCCCAGAAGCCTGTGGATGCATTTATCAGTGGATCTGCACTCAGAGGCTGTTTGCACTTGACTGATCAAACAAGCTGAAGAAAGAAGAGTCTGCAGGGCCGCGGGGGTATGTGTTGGGACGAGGGGTTAATTTTGGATAGGGTTGCCTGGAGCATAGACAGATAGACTTTATCACTCCGTCTGGCTTGAAAGAAGTGGACAGCAGCAAAACTGTAGAGCCAGAGTGAAATTACACATCAACAGACACATCCACTCCCTAGACATCATCTGGACGTCTATCTGTTTGTGTGTGTCTCTCTGACAGTCTGTCACACACACATATGCACATTGCAAAAATGACTCTGACGCCAGAGTGACTATCCCTGATGGGTCAAAAGGGCATTTCCCAGCTGAACAACAAAATAAGAGCCGTATTATGGGGAGATGGGAGATGGGTTCTGTCAACAGTTACTTCTGAGCTGGAGGAAAGAAGGCTGGAGGAGATGACTTCTGTTTCACCTTCAGCTTAGGTGTGTATGTGTGTGTGTGTGTGTGTGTGTGTGTGTGTGTGTGTGTGTGTGTGTTCTGCTCAGTGTGGATGAGAGAGTTCCCAGAACCCCTTAACCTGCCGGGATTATGTTTGACAAGCTCAAGTGCTTAGAGTCTACCTTTAGTCCACCCCAAGCACACAAATGGATGTTCAGCCACCACCACACACACACACACACACACACACACACACACACACACACACACACACACACGGAAGACATGCACACTCATATTAATCACGGATTTGCACAGCACATGCTTCTGGAGCATTATCATGAATTATACAACCTGTGCTCTAATAGTCCCCACGGCTCCAATCACGCCCGATTGTCAGGGCAGCACGAAACCCCGCTAATCCAACGTCAAAGTCATACAGAGGATAGGAGAAGCGCTCTGATGCCTAAATAGAGTCGTCAGTCAACACACTTGCAGTACTCATGAGAAGCCCAGTGCTGATCCTCTTTTGCTTGTGGAGAGAAATGTCATACTATCTTTATATTTATATTTGACATATTCCATATAACCCCATAATGTATACTTACATTTATATACTTGTTTCCTCTTACTTAGTGGAGATAAGGGATTCTATAATACTGTATATCCTCAATGAAATATTAAGTTAACATGCTCCTGCAAGGAATGGAGACATCTTCTGGAAGTTTCTAGTGTGGAGTGAAGAGAGGACTGCAGTGTACTGAGCAGCCATTGTTTTGCCTGACATGGTGTCAGCTTAACATGTCCCAACATTTTGGCAGCAGATGTAGAGTCGTGTAACAGTCTGTGTGGCTGACGCCTGGTGATATGCTCTTCTTCTTTGGAACAGTTACTGCTAAATGTCCTGTCTCCTGATCCACTGACTTCTCTTGAGTGTCACGAAAGATGCTTTTTTTGCCTGAGGAAATATTTTAAAAATAGCAGCATAATCAGAATGAAAGACAATGACTGAAGCCAAAACAAAGAAATGCACAGTGAGCTTTTTTTCCATTACCCTCACTGTGTTTCTGGGATTTTTTTTCTATTTTTTTTTTTTTCATAGACAGTTCATAAAGCTGTCAAAATGCATTCATCTGACTCCACGTTTCGGCACAGATAAACGAGCTGGCAAGCCTTTTTTTTTCTTACCCGGAGATGGCGAGAAAGAACAGACCAGTGTTTCCTCCCTCGTTTCAATCACCCCGGCAGGTTGATGTGAGACAGCACTCTGTGTCTGAGAGAGGCGGCGCTGTGCTGGAGGGTCTCCCTTGCCCCTCACCTTAACTACCATCCCCAGCAAGGCTCTGGCCTGAGGCCTATCATTAAAACGAAACAATGTCAGCCACCACAGTAATTGCTACCCCCCTCTCCCAACACACACACACACACACACACACACACACACATATATATATATATATATATATATAAAACATAAAAAATCCTTGATAGTGTAACTTGTGTGTGTGTGTGTGTGTGCGCGCATGTGTGTGTTTGTGTTTCTCATTGTACTTGTGTACTGTAACACACAAGTAAATCGCTTTCTCATCTTTGTCACCTTAGCCAGGTCAGTCTTCGTTGACATGCGTTTCTTGAAGCCCCCACAGAAAGCGTCCGTCCTAGATATCTTTTTGTGCACCTGTGACACCCATCCTTTTGATGCATCCAGAGCCCCACTGCCTGTGTTCTCCCCATGGACATGTCTACGGAGAGGAGAGGAGAGCAAAGTTATTCAGTTGTTGTTTTTTGGATGTTATTTGTGGAGGTAGAGCAGCACCTGTTCTGGGGTGTGTGGATCAGGGTGCCTTTTTTCCTGCACTCAGTCGAAGTGCGGGGGTTCGTTGAATTTAGGGTTATCTTTTTCCGTGTTCTGGCAGCAGGGGGGCTTTGAAGTCAGCTGAGATGAGGAGCTTTGTAAATATGACACATATCTGGTTTTCAGATCGCTCCTGTCTATTGGATGTGTGCATATCAGGTTTGAATGTGTGTTAATAATATCTGCCCATATATCTTCCCAGTAACCAGCACCCAGTAGCTCCTGCTTTGCTATGCCATGTGAGTGCATACAGTGTGATATGTGTTCCTTACATTAACTCAGGCAACTCTGCATTAGACTTATGCACTTCATTTGCTTTCTTTATTGTGATATGTGTTTTTAGAAGTATCATCACAATTGTGTGTGTCTGTGTGTGTTGGTCTGTGTGTATGTGTGTCTGTGTGTGTGTGTGTGTCTGTGTGTGTTGGTCTGTGTGTGTTGGTCTGTGTGTGTCGATCTGTGTGTGTTGATCTGTGTGTGTTGGTCTGTATGTGTGTTTGTATGAGTGTGCATAGTTGTGTATTTATGAGACATCACCTGCGTAGCATCTTACCAAAGAAGATGCAAGAATCACTTAAGCACCTCTCATGGGGCACTCGGCATAACAAAACATAAGTGTTAAATAAATAAATCAGCGTTCGCCTTTCCGTGCGACAAGTGAAGGAGCATCATCAACCAGGGGATAAGGTGTCGCATCGTTGGCATGGAAACCTAGCCTCAGGACCCAGACTGCGCATCTGACAGCGTTGTGTCCGAGACACTGGCACATCATACTCCTGCTCTGGCAACACCCAAACACAGACACCAAGACACAAACACAACGTCCTGCTATTATTTAAAATGACCCAATGAAGAGATGACTAATGGAAATCTATGTGAGGGTATGGATGCGAATGTAATCCCTCCTAAGGCAGAAAAGCATCTTTTTAAATGACATTAGGGAGAAGTCAGTGGATGGGGAAATAGGACATTTAGCCGTAAATCAAATGAACAGCCTCCCTGTTTAGCTATGTTAACGGTGCTATATCTCACTGGAAGCCAGAATTATGCAACACTAGTTGAATTAATTAAACGCGAATTAATAAAAAGTGTAGCAGGAAATTCTCATCTGACACTCGTCATTTGTCATTTGCATTTAGATTCAGTGTTTCTCCATTTGGCAAAGGCTGTTATCCTGCAGATTTAGAATGGAAACTGAATCCAGCTGTGCCAAAGAAATGATAAAACTGCATGTTTAAGTATCTGCTTAAAGGCCACTGACTCGTAGTTTTTGTCATGTTTTTTTTTCTGTTGAGAATCCCACAGAATAGTGTAGCACTTCAAATAGCTAACAACTGATGGCAAAGATTTATGTTTTTTTTTTATTATTTTAAAGATTGCTGAAATATTTTCACACAAAAACATGTTTATGACCAAATTTGTTATGCTGTAACGTATTTCTCTGACCTAGTGAAGATGATCAAGATGGCGTAGTAGTTGCTTTATTATGCTTTATTTTTGATTGCCTTTCTCTCTCCCTCACCTCCTCTCAGCTCCTGTGTTCTATTTCGGGGAGATGGAATACTCTGTGGATGAAAGTGCTGGCTATGTGGAAGTGCGAGTTTGGAGGACAGGAACAGACCTCTCCAAAGCGGCTGCGGTTACTGTCCGGTCACGCAAGACTGACCCCATTTCTGCCGAAGGTAAAGTGGACCGCCATGTTCCCTGTGACACAAGCAATTTAACATTTTTGGACCACCTACTCTAGGAACAGGAATCAAAGGAGTACCATGCCTGTGGTCCTCTATGTGAGATGAACAAAGTTGTCTTGTCAGACAGCTAATTCAGAGCTTTCATAGGCTTATATCTCCCACACAGAATTGCCCACACACATCTCATTCGGTCACTGATATGTATTCAAAAACGGAAAGCACATGGAAACAGACAGACAGGGATGATTGTCTGTCCGAACCCCACCTACATAGTTTGTCCTTTGCTATATGTACACTCAGATCCTGGATCAGTGCCAGTTAGATTTTTTTTTCTTTAAGAAAATCCATGTACTTGCATTTCAATCCATAGCTCAATTAATCTACCGCATTGCAGTGAACTGGAAAACGGAGCTGTCCCTGAGAATAATTTCATGCATGGAAAGTATTTGTCAATACATTGGGTTCACTTGATGTCAATACGTTGGAATGTGGATGGGGATTAATCTGTACCATATAAGTTAGACTTCCATCAGTCAGCTGCAATGGAAACAGATCAGCTTGTCTCTGCTAATCTGCAACTTCTCTCTCTCTCTTTCTTTCTTGCTGTCTCTCTTCTCTCTCTCTCTCCCTTCTTCTCTGTCTCTCTCTGTCCATCTCTGTGGCCATCCTCTGTGGCCCCAATGACTCTGCAGTGCTTGGAGCTGAGCGACTAATCCTTTTTTATGGCACTTGCAACTCACTGCACTGCATCGGGCAGGGGAAGCTGAAAGCCCTCCTGTGTGATTGGATTTTTGATCCTGTGAAAAATGCCACAGCAGCATCTCTCTCTCTCCTACTCTCTCTCTGATACACACACTCAAATACAATTTTTTCTCAAGGGAGAACAGGAATGAAGAATTGTGGCACTGTGTTGGACTAACTTTGTCATCTCTCCAACCTTGGCTGATATGTGTTTATTGTAAAGTTTTTTTTATAATGTTTATTTGTTTGTGTTTGTCTTTGAAACATAGCTGGTCAGGACTATGTGGGCATCAGTCAGAATTTGGACTTTGCACCTGGGATCAACATGCAGACGTTCCGGGTCACCATCCTGGACGACCTGGGCAAGCCTGCGTTGGAGGGAACGGAGAAGTTTGAGCTGGTCCTGCGCTTGCCGTTCAACGGCGTCATCGGAGAGCCCGGCAAGGCCATGGTGTTCATCAACGACTCTGTGTCCGACTGTGAGTGTAGTCAACTGGATGACTATGAATACACACACACACACACACACACACACACACACACACACACACACACACAGAGAGATAGGTTTATTCCGTGAGTGGAATGCTATCATACACTTATTGTGACATCTGTTCTGAATATGATTCACTTAAATCAAATTATGAAAATTAACATCAGATCATGCATTCAGCCAACAAGCACATTTGTATAAATGACCCAAATATTGCACTCCAGATCTGCTTGTTTGACACCTTCCTCTGGTGTTGGCTGCTCCTCTAGTGCCGCAGATGCAGTTCCAGCAGGTGCTGTACACTGGTCAGGAGAGCACCGGTGAGATCTCAGCCGTGGTCAAGCGCAGCGGCGACCTGAGCTTCACCTCCAACGTGCGCTGCTACACCCGCCAGGGCACGGCGCAGGTGGCGGACGACTTCGAGGAGAGGCCCAACACGGACAGCTCCATCATCACCTTCCTGCCAGGTATGGTCACCACACGTACAGTACAGTCACCACACATACAGAGTGAGAGTAGGGGGACGGGTGTGTTGTATGTAGGTCTCCACAAGCCAGTATCAAATTCTGCTTGAGGCTGAAGGATGTTTGTTTTTGAAATTGGATCACAATGGGGGGAAAAATGCTTTCAGAGCATTCAAACTGATAATGAAGTGTTGAAACTTTAATGTGAAGAACTAGCACCTCCTATCAATCTTTCAATTGCGTTTCTATTCTTGTTATGATTGAATTGTGCAATCATGCTGACAGAAAGTTGGTTTAAAAGTGACATCTTTCTCTGTATTTGTGTGTGTGTGTGTGTGTGTGTGTGTGCATGTCCATGCATACAGGTGAGTCTGAGAAGCCTTGCGTGCTGAAGCTGGTGGATAATCTGCTCTTTGAGGAAGAGGAGGAGCTAAGACTGCGGCTGGGGACGCCGAAGAGCAACTCTCCTTTCGGAGCCAGTGTGGGCCCTCAGGAGGAGACCCTCGTTAAAATCCAGGACTCGGACGACAGTAAGAGCTCATATTCCACTCTGTTAAAAGAGCATAGTACAGTAATCTACCATATATAGATATAGAATTAAGGGTCGTTCACACCAGGAATGATAACTAAAGATAACTATAACTGTAACGATAAAAGTATCCACACTTACTAACGATAAGGAAAGTCTCTCCTCGTGTTGATGAATGTGATGGCTTTAATTTGATGGATTCTGATTGGCAGCTTTTTATCGTTCTCAAAATCGCTCTGTAAGTGATTCCCAACGATACTGTTCTTCTTGTCGTTATCATTATTAAGGTATAAGTTTATGTGTGGACGTTGTCATTCATATTAGCTAGAGTGATATTTTACTGTTGTCGTTATAGTTATCGTTCTAGATGTGAACTGCTAATTAGTGTTAAATGATTTATTTGAAGAGCTCAATTAAAGAGCTCAATATTCTACTGTGTTGGAGACTTGATAGTTAGCAGTCATAGCCATCGGTCACTATCCTGACCACCTTGTGTCTTGCGTCTCCACAGAGCCCATCATCAAGCTGGGAGAGATCAAGTTCAGCGTGAATGAGCCAAAGGAGGCTGGTCAGGTGACCGTGGTCAAAATCCCCGTGCTCCGAGTCGGTGACACCTCCAAGGTGTCCGTGGTGAGAGTACACACCAAAGATGGGTCAGCCACATCTGGAGAAGACTACCATCCCATCTCAGAGGGTAAGGAACCACAGAGGTCTACATAGTGGTTATGCATGCAGCTAAATCCCTTAATAAACTTCATTCATATTTAACCCAGTGATACATAATACAAACCTACATGTCCTCTCTAATGTTACCACAAACATGCATAAAAGTGTGTTTTTCCTTCACAGATTATAGAGCACATATAAATTCAGATGCAGAGAATGGATATACAGTATAATGTACTGTCCGTATATATGAAATTCACACTGCTGTCTTGTGTTATCTGTGTAAGACATTGAGTTCAAGCAGGGCGACAAGGAGCACGTTGTGGAGGTGGAGGTGCTGTACGACAGTGTGAGGGAGATGAGGGAGGCCTTCACCGTCCACCTGAAATCCGACGAGAACATGGTGGCTGAGGTCCAGGTTAGCGAGGATCCTTTTATTCCACGTATTGTTTCGTATCGGAGAGTTTCAGCTCGTCTGCTACACTCTCTGCCCTTGAGATGCTCCTCTTGTTCTTACTAATGATCAGCTTTTTATAGACGCGCCAGACGCCTACAGTAGAACAACTACTTACTTAGAACAATAGATTCCCACATCAGTAGAGCATTTATTATTCCTGCGACCTCCAAGCGTTTTTATTTATTCAGCATGCTATAAAGTTTACATAACCCACAATCAAAGTTTATTTCCAAAAAGTACAAACTGTGGGGAATTTGCTGGCTTACTGTTTAAATCATGTTGACATTTTGCATATGAACTGAACTCAGATAACTTCGGGCTCCACTGAACCTTGTAGCATGCGCAACCCAGCATCAATCTGTCCAACTCGCCTGTGTGATGTTTGGCATGACTGGACTCCCCGGTGTGTTTTGTTCGACAGATGACCAAGGCCATCGTCTACATCGAGGAGACAAACAGCATGGCGGACGTCACCTTCCCGTCGCTCCCGCGCGTCGTATCCCTGCTGCACTACGACGGCGTCAGAACCAAGAGCGACGTCGGGTCCAAGGAGAACCTCCAACCCCCTGCTGGCTACCCTGTCGTCTGTGTCACGGTACGCTGATCAAAGCCGCTCCGCACCCAAACACCTGTCTGTCACGATGACTGGAGCTGTCGCAGAGCACTGATTCTGAGTAAAGAAAGAGAAACGTTATGATATTGGTACAAAAGTATGTTGCTCGCTGTGCGTGCTTGGGTCTAATAGGTAATGGGTCTTATTTGCATCTAGTCTACATGTACCTAGAGACACTCCTTAATTGGGAGAAAAACATCTTAGATGAAGCCAATTTGACTAGAGCAAAGGCTTTTCTCAAAAAATATTCAAATATATAAATAGTTCAACAGTAGACATGAGCCAATGTGTTGACCGCCCCCTCATCTGCTGGCTGATCTGCTCACCGGGGCCGAAAGGGGCACTATCACCTGCCTGTGGACTTATTGAGTGTTTTTTGTTTGTCTTTATCTTTGTCTGCATGAGTGCTGAGTCTGTTTGTTTTATGTCTGGTGTTGTTCTGTAAGCCTACTGTCTTTGTAAAGACAGGCTTGCTTTACTGTCTCTGTCTATTGGTCTGTCTGTTTATTTGTGTAGCCTATGTCTTGGTGTGATGTCACAGGTACGCTGGTGATTACGCCGCTCTGTCTGGCACCTGTTTTGTGTCTTTTGTTATTTTGTAAATTGTTTGTTTATGTCTTGATGTCACGGGTACGCTGGCGACTACGCCGCTCCGTCCAGCATTGTTTGTCTTTATGTGTCAATGTCTTGTGTGTGGAGCGCTTTGGATTGTACATTTTATACACTTGTACACTTCCTCCTCTATACTGTAGTGTATGTTATCTTATTATTTATTTATTTTACTTTGTTTTATTTTATTTTATTTATAGGCCCAGACCTATACCTATACTTTTTTCTCTCTCTTTTTACATCTTGTTACTTGTTATCCGAGAGTAAATAAAGGTTGAATGAATGACTATAATACTTATATGCTGTAACAGTGGGCTAGATTGGTAAATACAGTATTCTGCTGTATTTATCCCCACTAGAGAGCAAGAAAAAAATAGATAGACAAAGTGCTATCAACCTTTTACATTTTGCTATATGCTTTAGCACTTCCCTATGTCTATTTTAAAATCATGTTTCACACTTCTAAACATCGCTGTCTTTTTCCTCTCACCTCCTCTCACTCTCCTGCAGGCTTGTAACCCGCGCTTCCCCGACTACGAAAAGACGGGCTCCATCTGTGTGAGTGAGAATATCAACGACACGCTGACGCGCTACCGCTGGCTCATCAGCGCCCCCGCTGGGCCGGATGGCGTGACCAGCCCCATGCGCGAGGCCGACTTCGACACGTTCTTCACCTCGTCCAAGATGATCACGCTGGACTCGGTCTACTTCCAGGCCGGCTCGCGGGTGCAGTGTGCTGCCCGCGCCGTCAACGCCAACGGAGACGAGGGCCTGGAGCTCAGCAGCCCCATCATCAGCATCAGCCGCGAGGAGGGTGAGGAGGCACACACACACACACACACACACACACACACACACTCTCTCTCTCTCTCTCTTTGAACATGCCACTGGAAGATGGAAAATTCTGGCACATTCTGACTCATGCTGTGACTGCCACTGTGACCATAGATCATCGATGCAAAATACAACCAAACACGTTGAGGTGTTGAAGTTGAAGTATTCCGCTTTTCTCCGAGACACACCATTTACATTTATCTGACACATTGATCCAAAGCGACTTACAACTGTGGAGTGACACCACAGTAATTAATTGTCTGCCATTCCCCCCATCTCTGTAAGAAATCGTCCAGAACATGTCCAGAACATGCATCTTTATTCCTATCAAATCCTCTGCACATCATTTAACTGATGCCCTATCTTGGTTTTTTTTTTCCACCACAGGCTTGTGCCAGCCTCGTAAAGTGGGCACGGTGGGCGCCGAGCCGTTCTCTGCCAAGCTACGCTACACGGGCGCAGATGATCCCGAGCACGCCAACCTGATCAAGTTGACTGTCACCATGCCCCACATCGATGGTGAGAACGAGGGCATTCCCTCCTCCAGCTGTTTGGCAGCATGACAAAAACGCAAGACCTAAAGCCAAGACATTTGAAACTAATCCCCTGAAAATTGCTGCTGCCTTTTACTCAATTCTGCTTATAAATCCCTCCCAACATTTCCTCTCTTTCTCTTTGTTTCCTTTATCTCTCTCTCTCTCACTTTTCCTCTCTCTTCTTTTGTCTTTCTTTTTCTCTCTCTTCTTTTGTCTTTCTTTTCCTCTCTCTTCTTTTGTCTTTCTTTTCCTCTCTCTTCTTTTGTCTTTCTTTTTCTTTTTTCTTTGTTTCTTTCTTTCCATTTTCCCCACCTCACCCTTTTCTTTTCTTTCATTGTTTTCCTTTTTCTTTAAATCTTTCTCATTTGTTTTTTTTTTCTTTCTTTCTTTCTTTCTTTCTTTCTTTCTTTTTCTCTTCCCCCTCTCTTTCTCCATCTCTCTTTCTCTCTCGTTCTGCATCAGGTATGTTGCCTGTCATCTCGACGCGCGCTCTGTCCAACTTCGAGCTGACCCTCAGTCCCGACGGCACGCGCGTGGGCAACCACCGCTGCTCCAACCTGCTGGACTACAACGAGGTGAGCACGAGCTACGGCTTCATCACGGAGGACACGCGCAACCCCGAGAGCATCGGCGAGACCTCGCCCTACCAGTACAGCTCCGCCCTGCGGGGCGCTGGCGCGCTGCGATTCTACCGCAACCTCAACCTGGAGGCCTGCCTGTGGGAGTTCGTCAGCTACTACGACATGTCCGAACTGCTCACCGACTGCGGAGGCTCCATCGGTACCGACGGACAGGTGAGTGTCAGGTGAAGGTGCCCATGAATTGGGCTGCCAGCAATGCCATGGTTAAGATATCTGGATGATTTAATAGTTTGAAATGAAAGCTAAAACTACGTTACTGTATACTGCTTGTTTCTGAACATTCTGTGGATATTTCTAGGTCATCTTTGAACGATTTGAACTCCACATAGCATCCTAACAGAAGCCTCTCCCTACTGATCAATGCCCAATGCCACATTTCCATCCAAAATGATCTATTTGTAGGCTTCAGATCCTTCAGCATTTCGATAGCTCATAATCAGTCAATTATTAATATGTTTTCCAGTCAGCCTCTCCCATATGATAATTTCTTCAACTTGCAAGATATCCACTCTAGATGTTTATAAATAAGTGCTGACAGATTTTCATAAACACGATGATTATGCAGATGGTGTTGTCTAGTGTCTCCTGGGTTTCAAAGCACCTCTGACGACACACAAGCTCATGAATATTACACTTCACCTCTCCCATCCCCTGTCCCACTTTGTGGTTCACTTCTAGTCAGCAGACTGTTTCGGTGCAGATCATAGAGGTGTATTATGAGCACAGAGTCCTTTGTAAACAGTGCCTCGTGCCGGCAGGTGCTGTGGGGATCAGGGTTGCTGTTGCTTCTGTTGTTGTGACAGACATCACCTCATTCCTCTGGATGCCCCGCAGATCCTTTCTTTACTCTGTCGCTGTCTGCTCTTGTTCCCCCCCCTTTTCACTCTCTGTCTTTTATGTTCTCTCATTCACTACAAACACACATACACACACACACACACACACACACATACACTCCCTTGTCATCTCTTGCGTAGAGGTCATGTCTAATTGTCCCTCCAGACCTTTGGTTGTTAAATGCGAAATGGGATATGATCAGTGGGGATTTGGTGTGCTTAGTGGCCCATGGTGGGTTCATTAGGGCAGATCAGTGTCACTGGGCTGGGGATACTCTGTCAGCGAGGGCACACAACTGGCAGGGGGCCGTCTCTTCCAGACACACTCACTCTGCACAGCCGCTACTTTTGTGATACCTCCGACAAAAACAACTCGAAAAAGATTCCCAGAAGGCAGTGTTTTCTTGTTTATATATATATATATATATATATATACTTTATTTTGTTTTTCAGAGGGGATTCAAGTTCACACCTTTCATTCTGCTGAGGGTTGTTTTAGGCAAAGCTCTGGTTTTAGGTGATAGAGTGTTATTGGTGTCTGGTTGTAAGTTTGCATCACACTGTTTGGCAATGTGCTTGTGTTTTTTGAGACTTGTTAATTCACTGTGTGACATTGCTGAATATTTAACAGAGATGTTAAAAGGGAATCGCTGAAGACAGCTAATCATATTTCTCATGGCAAACACTTGACAAATAGTCACCTCAGGGTTGACAGCCATTACCAGAATAACACAGATGAACAGAGACCTCTAGTGGCATTTTGGAAAGCAACCAATTGGAACTGACACATTTGCTAAAATTGTTTTACAAATTTCTTTGGATGTTTGCAATCATTCAAAAAATGCTATTTATGAAGTATATGTTAGTTTCAATAGTGCACTGACATTGCTCACTGCCTGGAGTCATTAGGTGGGAACAGGTGTGCAACCATTCTGTGCATTGTGGTACTCCATATCTCACCGCACCAGGTGTTTGGCCATGACAGAGTGGTCTGTTAGTATGAGGAATTGCCTGAGGACAGAGATATATCCAAACAGCAACTATGAAATCAATATGGTGCTGGAATGTATGCAAAGTGCATGTTTTGCCTCCAAATAATTACACCCTGTTGGAAAAAATGATGTGACCTGTTTTCGGCTGAATTGTAATAAGTGGAGTTTATGACCAGGTAACAAGGATACAAGGAAGTTTATTGTCACATGCATATAGTTACTGGAAGTAAGAAATGAGGTGAAATTATGTCTGTCAGCCTATTTGTGCATTTATGGGCAGAGGGGTGGGGGGTAAAAAAGTGCAGTAGAAGAGGGGTTTAGTAGATAAAGTGGCAAGGGCTGCATAAGAAAGGTGGGGAGGATGGGGATGGGATGGGGGGGGGGGCACCAACAAGGAGCACCCAAGAGCAACAGGGGCAAGGAAAAACTCCCTTACCAAGGAAGAAACCTTGGGCAGATCCACGGCTCAAGGGGCTAACCCAACTGCCAGGGTCTTGGTGTGTGTGTGTTGGGGGATGACAGGGGAGATGGGATAGTGTGCTGTGTATGTGGGGAGAGGGCAGTGTGCAATATGTGTGTTGGAGAAGCTTCCTCATGAGACAATGTGCTGTGTATATGGGGGCAGTGTGCAGTGTGCTGTAAGTATGTTGGGGATGTGTGTTGGAGAAGCTTCCTGATGAAATAATGTGCTGTGTATGGGGGGGGAGGGGGCAGTGTACTGCAAGTATGGTGAAGGGACTTACTATTACAAGCAGAGTACTGTATGTATGATGTATGTGAGTGATGACAGTGAAGATGTGTGTGTGGGCGGGAGGGGAGTGGAGCAATGACTGTGTGTGTGTGTGTAGTGTGTGTGTGGGCAGGTGGGGGCAGTGTGCTGTAAGTATGTAGAGGATGTGTGTTGGAGAAGATCCTGAAAACAATGTGCTGTGTATGTAGGGGGCAGTGTGCAGCAAGTATGTAGAGGAGGCTTACTGTAGCAATCAGTGTGCTTTATGTATGTGAGGTGATGACAGTGATGATGTAAGTGTGTGTGTTGTGTGTGTGTGTGTGTTGGGGATGGGGGTGGGGGGGCAGAAAGGCTAGGCAGTGTGTAACAGTGTGAAATGCAACTCTGTAGCATTAGTGTGTCGCCTGGTGACTGAATGCCCTCTCACACACTGATGAGTGTGTCTCTGTGTGCGTGTGTGTGTGTGTGTGTGTGTGTGTGTGTGTGTGTGTGTGTGTGTGTGTGTGTGTGTTGTGCAGGTGCTGAACCTGGTGCAGTCCTACGTGACGCTGCGTGTGCCCCTCCACGTCTCCTACGTGTTCCACTCGCCTGTGGGCATCGGCGGCTGGCAGCACTTTGACCTGCAGTCCGAGCTGCGGCTCACCTTCACCTACGACACGGCCATCCTGTGGCAGGACGGCATCGGGAGTCCACCACAGGCAGAGCTGCAAGGTGAGGAGAGAAGGAGAGGAGAGGAGAGGAGAGGAGAGAGGCTGGGATAGAGTGGACAACATAGTTCAGTTGTTATCTCTGACATACTATACCTTTTTTTTTTTTTTTTTGCATATGGACATTTTTACTGCTGGTTTGTATATGGGAAATATGGGACGCTAGTGCGACGTGCCTACTGTAACAACGGCCCATAGCTGTTGTAAAATCAGTGTAACCTACGGCCTCTCGGGGCTTATTGCTTAATGATATGCTGGAAATATTTTGATATTTTCAAATGTTCATAAAACGCACAGAATAAGGGCAACTGAGTTGTTTTGATAAAGTTGCTGTGTCTTGAAATCACAATGATGGTCTCAATGAGATACGAACATTTGAACATTGTGTCCTTCTGTGTCTATCTCTAGGTGCCCTGTATCCAACCAGCATGAGGATCAATGAACAGGGGCGCCTGGTGGTCAACTTCCGCACTGAGGCCCGCTTCAGGGGCCTGTTTGTAGAGTCCTACCCAGGTGAAGCCTACAGTGTGCTTGCATACGTTACATCACATACATTACATAATACAGGCAGCACATAAATATTCATAAATATTCTTTTGGTTTAGCAATGTCTGGTCATTATGTTTTTAGCACCCTGGAAGTGCTAAAAACATAAACAATGATGACATGCAGTCATCAGTGTTTCATTTGCCATTTTAAACATTTTTAAGTGTACATAATAATATTGTTTTATTGTCGGTTAAAGGGAGCAAAGGGCATTACAAGAGAGAGGAAAAGAGGAGTATGTAGAACACTTCAACCACCTTCTATATTTGTACTCTCATCTCCATTGTTCAAGAACATTGATATCATATTTTTAAGAAGATAGACAGGAAGTGAGTGGGAGAGAGATGTCATATTTTCATGAATTTGCTATTGATTTCCGATTCTGCACCTGTCTTTTCACTCAGCATCCAGCAGATCTATGGTCATGAGTATAGGCCACCCAGGCCTGACCTTTAACCTTTCACTGGTGCGGACTGAGCCCACATACCACCAGCCAGTGCAGCAGTGGAACTTTATGTCTGACTTTGCTGTAAGTTTCTTTCACATCCTGCAACAGAAATGAGTTGTGATGACAGCCAGGGCTTATTCAAGTGCTTGAATTTGCATTCTGTTGTCATCGAGTGCTAGCTCTGTAGCTCAGAGGTCTAGACTGTTGCTCGTCAGTTCAGAGACCTACTTTGCAGTCCTGCAGACAACATCAACCACAATAGCAGGCTCATATTAAACATTTTCTACAGCACATTAGCATAGATAGATATTGCTATGCATATCATATGGAACATTTTAAGATCTTATCATGAGGCATTTTCCAAAATCTCTATGTTAACTACCAAAGCTCTATGTCTGTTTATACTAACATGACATTGTGGCCTATGGATTCTATTATTGTAATTAATAGATAATTGTATCTGGCTTTAGCTATTGATCTTGTAGACATGTGCTTATGGTAATGTGATGTTTTTCAGGTGCGCGACTACTCGGGCACATACACTGTGAAGCTGATCCCCTGTACGGCTGCCATGAATGTGGAGTATTCTGTCCCTCCTGTCTGTAACCCCAGGGAGCCCATCACCTTTGACATGGACATTCGCTTCCAGCAGGTAACTAACGGGAGAAAATCTTTAGGGGCCTGACACTACACGTCACCCCAGGCCCTGCCCAACATTCCTGGCCTTCCAGAAGTTATAATCCCTCACATAATCCAGGGCCGCTGTCCAGAAACATTCAGGGCTTCCCAACTCTTTTGACATACTTTCCCAGTAAACAAAACACAGGGTTTAGTGCCCAATAGTTTTCCAATGAGGTTAGGTTACTCAGAATGAGATTTGCAATAATGGAAACCCATAGCCCAGTTTGGTTTCAGTAGACCTGCAAAGTGCAATAACACATGAACTCTTAGGAGTGTGAGTGGTTACTAGGCATATAGAAGTGGTTACTAGGCATATAGAAGCATAATCATGAATGCATTTGATACAGAGCCCGATTAGACCTTTGTCTGATTTTGCTTTCTGCTGGTCTGCAGGTGAGTGACCCCGTAGCTGTGGAGTTCAGTCTGAACACGCAGATGTTCCTGCTGTCCAAGAGGGACCTCTGGCTGTCCGACGGTTCCATGGGCTTCGGACAGGAGAGCGACACCGCCTTCTCAGAGGGTACCTTCAGAAAAGTTTTGAAATCCTTTATGCACACACTTCATCCATGTGCAGCACGGGTGATGTTGCATATGAACGTTTGAAGACATTTTGTATCATAGACTTCTGTATGCTGGTGTTATTTAGCCGTAAAAGAAATGAAGGTTTCTTCCAAACAGTTAATACACACAGACCAGCTACCTTTTTGTTTAGTTTGTTTACGTATTCTTTTCATTCAGGTGAGATGATCTATGGACGAGTCATGGTTGACCCTGTGCAGAACCTGGGAGACTCATTCCACTGCAGCATTGAGAAAGTGTTCTTGTGCACGGGAGCTGACGGCTACGTGCCCAAGTTCAACCCCAGCAAGTCTGAATTTGGCTGCCTGGCAGACTCCCCATCGCTCCTCTACAGGTTCAAAATCATTGTAAGTACTCACCCCCCCGCCCCCCCACACACACACACACACACACACACACACACACACACACACACACAGTATGGTCCTTCAGTTGTGTTGAGATATGTTGTTTTGTTTTGTTTTGATATATGGTGTGATGTCTGACTATGCGTGACGCCTTCTGGTCCACTTCAGGATAAAGCTCAGCCGGAGACTCAGGCCAAGTCGTTCGGAGATGTCCCCTTCAATGCCCTCCTGGCAGTGGATGACCCGTCAGCCCTGTCTTTAGTCAAACAACCAGGCTCCGATGGCTTCAGGCTGGACTCGGACGCCATGTTCCAGGTCTGACTTTAACTGCACTAAATATGCCTCCCACCGTCAGACTTCTGTTGACTGATGGTTATGGTTATGGTTATGGTTATGGGATTTGGCAGACGCTTTTGTCCAAAGCGACATACAAAACAATATAATACTTAAATTTAATAACTTGACTGATATACACTCACAAAGCAAATGGTGCCTGATAACTGTGGGAAATATAAAGGCAGCTGTTAATCTGAAATAAATACCTTGTTTTACCATAATTTCATGCTCCATTAAACATTTAGTAAGAATTTCCAAATATGTTGACATCGCTGCCCTGTATCTTTCTAGGTGGCAGCTGGGAGGGAGTGGTACATCCACACCATCTACACCGTGCGCTCCAAGGAGAACGCAAACCGCGGCATCGGCAAGAGGAGTCTCGAGTACCACTCGGTGGTGTCGGGCGACAACCTGCCCGCTCTGCCCTCGCGCTCCCGCAGGGCCGCCCCTGGCGGGGTGCCCGCTCTGGCCGAGAACATCGGCTCAGACAGCAACCGGGGAACCAACATCATGCACATCGCCCTGGACCGCAGCCGCCGGCGGGCAGGCTCAGCGGGCGAGCCACTGGCAGACGGCGTGCTGCCCCGGGAACAGAGCAGCAAGCGCGGGGAGGAGGACGCAGTGACGGTGGCCGGCGCCCTGGTGGGTCTCCTGCTCACCGTGCTGCTGGCGGTCATCCTGGCGCTCGTGCTGCGCTCCCGTCACAACGGGGCCAAGAAGGTGGCCAAGCCCTCGGGCAGCATGCAGCCGGTGATGGTGACAGACAAGTCCTATGACAGCGCTAACAGTTCAGAGGTTTGATGGACAAAATAGGACACTGGGAAATACTGTCTTTTTTATGTGTGTGTGTGAGAGAGTGTGTGTGCCACCTCTGTGATATTCTTGTCATCCCTGTTCTTTTTGCAAGTGCCTCTCAAACAGTCATCCCTTTGAGATCAGAAATCTACCAGTCCAAGAAAACTTCTTTCATAAAAAATATGTAAACAACCGTTTGATTATATAAAAGACTTTTTGGTCGATATGAATGATGGTGGCATGTCTTTGTGATAATATGCATATGGATTTTAAAAGGATAACAATTATATCTGAAAGTATTATCAGTGAAAGAGCTTTTCAAGACCATTGATTTTTTTTAGGCTCTAGAAAGTGACCACCACAGTACATTAAAACTGTTCCCCTTGTTTCCTAAAACACCATTGTTAATGTATGTGTGAGTTGTGTGTCCTTGAAGAGTAGATTATTTTAAAGTTTATTTAATATTCAGAATGATTTCAAATAAACTCATCACAGCTTTCTAAATGTCTACTTGTAAATGGAATAAAACTGGATGTCTAGGTGTTTCATATCCCAAGCATGACATTGCAGAGTCTACTTAGGCTACAGTGTAAATTTCTGTAGTCATTTGTGTGTCACAGTGACATTTGTGAATTTACATACTACACTTGTTCCACATTACCTCCATCACATGTGATGTTTGATTCTTCCCTTACTTCCCTAGAGGACACTATGTCAGGATTTTTGTTTTTCCACAGAACATCAAGTGAAAAGATTGCAGTTTCTGGATGTGCAGAAACGTATTTGAATTTAAGGTGCAGATACTGTTATCAGATTTGTCAGACTTTTTGATTGTACATTGGGGTAGCTGGAAGAGTTTCAAGCACAATCACACTGGAATGTATTAATGGCTATATTTCAAATAAAACTATTAAAAAGTCTGACTTTTATCCGTAGACAGTCAAACTATTGTGTTTGTGCCATTGGACGCAATGTAAACCATGTGAGAAAATAAACACTTACAATCACATTTAAGCTTGCTATGCAATGCAATCTGAAAACACAAAGATGTACCTTGTATCCCTATTTTGACAGATTTTATTATATTGTTCTTTTTACTTACCAGTGTATTTTTTTTATGGTCTGCGCCTGGTTTACCTGAATTTAATGTATGTTTAAAATATGTTTATGTATGCACATCTATTTATAGATAAATATTGTTTATTTGAGTCGGGAAATGGTCAGGTATTGGATTCTTCCAATGATGCATTTTTGTAACAGACCACTGAAGCACACCCATACACACTCTTTTAAATGATTTAATAAAATTGTGCTTTTTTCCAGTGTAAATTGAGTGTTGTTCTGTGATGACTGTAATGTGATGGATTCTGTGATGGATTGAGGTATTCCCCAGTACACACACACACACATCACAACATGCGAGGCATAGAGTTAGAAAATAAATGTCTAATAAACAAATAATAAAACTTAAATTTCTTACCGGCTATGAAACATTCGCATATCATTCACTTAATTGAAGGTTTTTGAACAATAACACGTTTATTTCTTATGGCTAAAAACACCTCAGTCAACATGTCACAGTAAAACCAACACCCTTTGCAACACTGTCAGAGACCCAAAGAGAGAGAGAGATATCTCTCTGCTTTTTATATGTTTTGCACCTTATCCATATGATATGTTACTATATGCTTATTTCTGATTGGCAGCTTTATTGTTTCTTTCTCACAGGGAGACAATCTTTTGTGGTTTGACCGTGTGAGGACCCCTAACAGGACGTTCTCGTGGGTTTAACAATGCACCTGATTTCTGGGTAACATTCTCCTACAAGTTTTCTAAGTACCTCATCCATAATTGCTGTCAAGCGTTGCAAGTTTTATGAGTAAATCATACATAACTGCTGTCAAGCGTTCTAGTCACAATTGTTTACACAGTTTCCATTCAAGCTTTTGGTTACATGAGCATTTTCTCAATCCATTTTTAATCAAACATGATTATGTTTCGAGTGACATTTATATCACACATTTTACTCAAGTATTATTCTTTTCCAAGCATGATTATATGCATAATTATAGTCAAAGCATGTTCATTTTTATGGCATGAATACTTTCATAGCAAGAACACAATATACTTTCATAGCAAGTATAGCCTACTTTCATCACACCTTAATTTTTGATATTACTGGTTAAAGTGGATTCCAAGAGGTAAATACTTTATTTCTTTCATTATCTTTTGTTGTTCCTTATATTTCAAATAGTTATTTATTCAAGCAAAACATGGCATACAATTACACACATTAGTTTCATTCTTAAGGGGCCCAGGGTTTCCTGGCAGCACTGTCAGGTCCATTTTCTGGCTGGTCATTCAACAGGCGATATTCATTAGTTAAGATTTTTAGCCTATTCACCACTAACCTCTTAAGACCAGCAATTCATTTTTGTCTGCTGTGGGTGGACATGAGTCTAAGACCTGTAAGTCAAGCACCATTTATGCCATCTATTTGATATGTACACTCTCAAGAGGATATCCTGGGCTTTATGGTGAGTTCACAATTATATGTGTGTGGTTACGGCAAACATATAATTGGCAAACATAGCATTTTTCTCATTTTAGCGACAAGAGAGGTAATTGATTTTTTTGCAGATATTATGTGTCTATTGCTACAGTAGTAATCAAATTGTTTCCTAAACATGAGGGTCTTCAGAGAGATTTCAGAAATGGGCAGTGGTTTTAACACTTTCAAAACGTAATGTTCTTTATAGACAGTGCAGTGGGTCTTTCTACCTCTTGTTTTTTGTAACCAATTTAATTGCTTCAGAAGTCAGAGAGCTGAATGAGGCAGGGAGGTGTTTTCTCATGATTTCTCGTAAATAATAGTCAGTCCCAAAGGTGCAATATGACTTACAATATGACTTACAAAGATGCAATGTGAGTACAAAGCTTTATTTACAATGCTGAAACACACAAGCATCCTAGCGAGCATGAGAGCAACAAGTCAAACTGAGGTTTGACCTCAGACGTCATGGACAAAAGTAACCCAAAAATAACTGAGATCATCCTTGTAATGTCTAAATTTCTTTAAAGTGTAGCCATTAAGAACCCAAGTAGACATTTAACAGCTAAAGTGTTGTCTTATTACTGGACATTTTCCCACTCAGGCAAAACCACTAAGGTTTATTGTGAAATGGGAACCTTTTTTGCTGAATTTACATTTTCTCAAACATATGCAATACGCAAAATGCTTGATTTAGCAAACGCATGACTCTATTTGCTTATGTAATTGATAATGCATTTGTTAAAAGTGCATTCACACACAGAATTACAAGCCTATGTCCATAGGCTATCCCTGCATAGTGTCGTGCCATAATTCTGAATTGTTCAAAACATTTCTCAGACAGTCAGCAGTCAGTCAGAAATCTCAGAGAGCTTTATTCACAGTACCAGAGACCCACGCCGTGTCCCTAACAAGCGCAGTCTAAAGATACAGAGAAAAGGCACACTTCTTATAGGACTTGTCGAAGCCTACATCTTCCCTTGTGACATGTCAAATATTCACTGACCACATCACCCAAACTCGTCCAACATTGTATACAAGGATGTATCCCTTGACAACAATGATATTTACCCAAACTTTGACCTAACATACTGTACATGAAGGCGCCAACCTCCTTAGTGAAGATGGCAGCTCCATCTCAGGGCCCCCTCTCAAACCAGCAGGCCCAGTCACCTTAAGAAAGAATGTCACAAATGATAAACATCTCTCATCATCCCAATTTCCATTCCCATTCCAGGGAATAATCACAAGTACCTCAATAATCAAGAAAAACAATGGAACAAAACCAGTTTGCGCCCTCTAGTGGTTAGAATTTGTTTTTGTTTTTTATCATCACTTATACTTATTTCATCACAGGTCTTGGCTATTTCTACTTGTGTAAGACCTAAACATACTGTATGGTGAAGACGTGATCATTTTGTTTTTCAAATTTAACATTGTTTTGACTAGGTCAGTGGTTCAGTTACAATCAGCACAAAATCGCACTAGAACCCTGAACCAAAGGTCCCACAATCCTATTCGCTGACGCTGTTGCCTGTTGGTATATCCGCTTTCTTCCCGCATTCCCCAACCTTGCGTTGACGAGTGAACATGGCTACTGCAGCTGAGAAAAACAGAGGGGAGCTGCAGAAGGAATTGGTCTGTGCCATCTGCCTGGACTATTTCAACGACCCAGTGATTTTGAAATGCGGTCACAATTTCTGCCGTGTGTGCATCCTTATGCACTGGGAAGAAAACGGTGGCGATGATATTGGTTATCAATGCCCGGAGTGCAGAATGGTAGGCTACTACTGTATGTGGCTGAGGCTGTTATTTTGCTGCCTGCTGTTAGTAACAGCTAGCTAGCTAGCTACATGTTGCTATAGGATGAAATGGTAGTTAAAGTTAATACATGAAATTTCGTGTTCACTAATGCTTAAGAACAACCACTTCTTCTTTAAGTTTCTTGTGTGCTGTCATGATAAAAGAGCTGTCGAACACAGTGGCTAGACAAAGCTCTCTTATTGCAAGCAATCTAACGGTAGTGCTGAAGTGTTCCTGCAGCAATTTGGAAGTTGATGCATTGTTAACAAGTAAACATTTCCAATCTTGAAGTCAACAAAAGGTTTTGTTGTCGGTGCTAGTTGTTGCCATTCTCGGTAACATCTGGATGGAATTGAATGTGATTCTAACGCCATCTCTGTGTTTTATTTTCTATCTGTAGGTATTTGGTAAGATGAGCTTTACCAAGAATTACCTGGTCAAGAATTTGGTCGACAAATTAAGTGAATTTGACTGTCTGAAGACAGTCAAGCCAGCTGCTCCATCAAAGTCCATAAAAATGGATGGGAAATGTGAGAGACATAACGAGGAACTGAAGTTGTATTGTCACAGCGATAGTAAACCCATCTGCGTTGTGTGCAGGGAGTCGAGGGCACATAGGTAAGCACAGCAATCTTGTCAAGCTTTGTCACCAGTCGTAGAGAGATGGACCGAGTCCTGAATTCTTATACAGGCTAGTTTTCCATTTCTGGTTATGTTGTATGTGTAAGTGTAGCTGATTTGCAAACCAAAAAAAGTTAAACAATTGTTTAACATGGCTACTTATCATCTTTTTTTCTATTCGGTTTTTTTTCAGACACCATGAAGTGGCGCCTTTACCAGAAGTCATTGAAGACATGAAGGTGGGATCACAGTTTAGTTTGTTTCATTCAGCAACTTAAAGTTTCCTGACATTTTATTTCACCAAATCCTAAGGAATGAGTCTTCGTCTGACTTGTCATACTGTTCACTAAGCTGACTAGCATCCTTCAGGTGACCAGAATCAAAATAAATACAACCTTTGCTCTAGTAAGTGCATGTCAGAAATGTTACACTTTCACTTCCTTGTATTACAGTTGTATGTAGTCATTTACATAGTTCTTTTTTTCCAAGATGATTAGCAGTGAAGGCGTACTATGAATCAGGGCTTGTCCCCTTGGAATTCAATTAATAGCCTTGGCATCCAGTCCTTCCTATGCTGTAGCTGTTTCAGTGTAACAGTCATGTAATACGTGCACATCCACCTCCCTATTATTAAGCTTAGATACATTGTTTAGGTTTGTCTTGGATGCTAGTAATCAGACCTTAGAGAGTCAGACATGTTTGTAGTAGGTGTGTGTGTGTGTGTGTGTGTGTTTGTGTGTGTATGTACGTATGTGTGTTCAGTACGTGAGAGTAGGTCACCAGCGAGCAGTGTCACAAGCACTCGCCATGTGATCTAATCTGTCTCACAACTAGTTATCTGTTAAATACAGATTATAGAGACTGCTTTGTATTTCCTATTGTGAAATGGCTGCAGACAACCCTATTGTGTGACGTGCTGTGGTGTGTCCTCTGTGTGCAGAGTGAGTTGAGGATGAGGCTTATCAAGCTGAACTGGCAGAAGTCGATGTGTTCAAGAGTGAAGGCCATTGACGAGCAGGCCAAGAATGATGCCAAGGTAGTCTGCAAACAAAGGACATGTTATGTCTACTCAAGAAATATGCCTCTGTGTCACACTTTGAGAAGTTGTTTTGCAGTATTTGTCTTGCAATACGTTCCAGAGGACATTTACATCATTGATGCACTTTAATCTAGCAAATGCTGTAAATTCTGTGTGAGTCTAATTTTCTGAGGCACACTTGAAAACCTCCTGTTCCTTATGCAGATGAAGAAGCAAGCGTTGAAGGAGAAGATCGAGGAGGACGTGGGAGCGATGGTACAGTTCCTCCTGGACGAGAAGGACGATCTCCTGGAGAGTCTGCAGGCAGAGGAGGTGGCCACTGTGGCCTTGCTCGACGACAACCTCAAGCTGGTGAGCAGCGAGGAGGTGTCTGTGGACAAGGCCATCACAGACATCCAGAACCAGCTCAGCGACTCCGCCAACTTTGAGGTCGGGCTACAGCACTTAACTTGGTTGTGGTCACATTGGTGATGTTTCTTTCTTTCTTTCTTTCTTTCTTTCTTTCGTTCGTTCTCTCTCTCTTGTTTTCTGTCTCTCACTCGCTATCACTCTCTCTTGCTCTCTCTCTCACTCTCTCTCTATCTATCTATCTATATAAAACTGTATCTCCTCATTCCTCTCTTTGTATTTTTGTTTAGTTTAGCCAGAGGAGTATACTACGAAGCGAGGTTACTGGCTTACCCAGGTAACTTTGGGAGTAACTGCTGATCTCAAAACAATGTCACTTCAGAAGCAATATGTGCAGTTAAGCATTCTTTTGGACATCAGCAGTTACTCCTGAAGTTACCTAGCCAGTAACCTTGCTTCATAGTATATCCCTCAGGTTGTCATGTACAGTGTTGTTATTTTGGAGTTCAAAATCATAATAATCCTTTTTTTTCTGTCCATGTCTCCACAGGCCATTCGGAAGTTGTATACCAGGTGGGTTCAATGGTACTGAACTTGCTCCCTTCACAGAGTCATTAAGTGTGCCCTTTTGTGCTTGGTTGTGTGGCCTGACTGAAGATCCTCTCCCCCCCCCCCCATAGTCCATTTCAAGGAAGTAGCTCTGTGACGGCCACCAACTGTCCCCCAGACTGGACCGAGTTCACAGGACCATTCCAGCTCATCATGTGGAAGAAGATGATGCATGTCTTACATACAAGTGAGTGTCCAGCATCCCACTGAGCTTCCACTACTCACCCTGCATACAATCAAGTATCAAGTAAGGCACGTCAGTGATGCTGAAAATAGACTGTTAGTATATTGAGATAGTCACACATTTAGTCTATGGGAGCCAAAGGCTTTATTCCACCATCCCCCTATTGGATGTAGAAGCTAAACAGTGGTCAGGATGTGTCCAGATGGTATTTATCTGAGTGTACCACTGGCAGTTCGTGTCTTGGAGCTCCTGTCATGCGACACAGTATTCGGAGTACCTCTGGAGCATTATCTGATCATATCTTGAGGCCTGTGTGTCCATTTTCTGTCCAGTGAGTCAATGTAGAGCAGCAGTTCAGTGGGACATTGTCCACAGTGTGCTTTCTAGAGCGCCTACATCATCCCTCGACACTAAATACTACATCTTACTCATCTCCAAGTGATCCAGCTTTGCTTCCCCTCCCTCACAACACACAGCCACCAGCCCTGCCGTGCCACTTTTGGCAGAGAACTGCATTAGTCATCTACAATATGCACTCTCTCTCTCTCTCTCTCTTTCTCTCTCTCTCTCTCTCTCTCTCTCTCTCTCTCTCTCTCTCTCTCTCTTTCTCTTTCTCTCTCTCTTGTTCTCTATCTATCTATATAAAACTGTATCTCTTCATTCTCTTGTTTTTTTTCTCTATCCTTGTTTATCTCTTTCTCTCTCTCTCATTCTATCTCTCTATCTCTATCTCTGTCTCTCTCTCTCTCTCTCTCTCTCTCTCTCTCTCTCTCTCTCTCTCTCTCTCTCTCTCTCTCTCTCTTTCTCTTTCTCTCTCTCTTGTTCTCTATCTATCTATATAAAACTGTATCTCTTCATTCTCTTGTTTTTTTTCTCTATCCTTGTTTATCTCTTTCTCTCTCTCTCATTCTATCTCTCTATCTCTATCTCTGTCTCTCTCTCTCTCTCTCTCTCTCTCTCTCTCTCTCTCTCTCTCTCTCTCTCTCTCTCTCTCTCTGTCTGTCTCACTATTTCACTCTCTTTCTCTCGCAGTGCCTCAGAATCTCACGCTGGACCTGGACACGGCACACCCCTGCCTGGCCATCAGCGACTTCGACACCAAGGTGGAGGGATCGCGACGCCGCAGAGGAGGCCGGCGTGCGCATGGCGCTTCCTGCAGCTTCTTGGTGCTGCTGGCCCGCGGCGCGAGTACTCCAGCGGTCAGCACTACTGGGAGGTGGACGTGCGCGACAAGGGCGTCTGGTACCTGGGCGTCACCACCGAGTACAGCAACCGCAAAGGCTTTGTCAACCTCTCGCCGTCCGCTGGCTACTGGAGCCTGTGCCTGCAGGACCGGCTGTACGCCAACGAGGAGGACGCCCGCATCCCCGTGGCCGACTACTGGAACTCGCCGCGCGTGGGCGTCTTCCTGGATTATGACCGCGGCCGCGTGGCCTTCTACGACGCCGTCACCATGAAGCGCATCTACGCGTTCAACGCCTACTTTGACGAGCCCGTGTCCCCTTTCTTTAGCCCAGGGAAGAATGACCCCGGCAGCCGGCTCCAGATCTGCCACTACTACTGGGGGGGGGATGTGGAGTCTGCTGGCCAACAACGTTTAGGGTTTTTAAAGATGCTTAACAGAGCTGCAAACGCAGGTAGCGGAGGCAAGCACAACTCCTCCAGGATGTACCTAGTGTGTCTCCGCATTTTACATATGAGGAGAGTTGTGACCAACAGCTGCCCTGTGTTTAACTCTTAGGATGTGCAGATTTTTCTGGGCTGCGATGCAGTTGCTTTCTAGTGCTTTGGATTCTCAGAATGCCACGATATCAATGGTCTTCGGACTGGTTTTTATTTGAGTTGGAGTTGGAGAATTCATGTAGCCCTACAACCACAATCAGGTAGATGTACTGCAAGTCAGCTTTTGACCTCAGTGTTTCTGTTACTTTAAAGAGTTAATTTCAAATAAATCAGCTACCCCTTACAATTATATTTTCCTGTAATTATATTCATTCGCCATTGAAATGTCATTGTAAATAATTGGTTGTGCACACTATTTGCCACAATTTAAATATTAGCTTATTTCAATTCTTTTAATTTCATGTTACTCATAGTTTTATTTTCTTTTAAAGCAAAAGCCTGGTTACAGTTTTATAATTTCATGAACTGTATTTTTTCCTCTTCATGACTTTTCAGTTTTGTGTAGACTTTATTTACATGAAGAAACAAACATTTGTAAGTGCAGGCACTGGAATAATCTTTTAGTTACTTAATGATTGATGATTTTAGGATACAAGGCATTTATGATGTGCACCAATGCTATTTATAATAAGCCTTTTCCTACTCCAGGTTCCAAGGTGTGTGTGTGTGTGTGTGTGTGTGTGTGTGTGTGTGTGTGTGTGTGTGTGTGTGTGTCCAAATTCAAATGAGCTATCTCATGTTTATCAAATTTTTTTTTGATTTGGGCGTCATTTCCTGAATCTTCTAAGATTAGTAGCTATTGTAATAGCAACCGTGATTATATGTATATGATAGATAGACTTTGCAGACCTCAATTACAGATATGAAAGAGTTTCTACGGAAGGCCACACAGATGAGTGGCATCTGAAAGTACACAATGTACAGCAAATCCATTTATCATGTATAAAGCTATTTGTTAAACTGTTCCTTGGAAGACTGTACATTTCAAGACGCTAAAGTTTAGTAGTAACTATGAAAAGGAAACTTATCCCAAGAGTATTTCTTTTGGGTTAATGATTGGATGGCAAAAATAAAACTACCTGTACACATAAAGGAATGAAAACCTGTAATTGCCATATCCAGTCCAAAGCTTCCCAAGCTTGTTTATCCACAGACATGCAAAATTGTACCATCACTAAAATATCCATGCTTTGTTTTCACAAAATCAAAGGGAGTTGCCAGTACCAATGTGCAGTCTAATAAAGGAACTTTTCCTTGCAAAGGAGAGGAACAGCGCACCATTGGTGCACCTCTAGTTTCACCTGTGTGTGTGTGTGTGTGTGTGTTTTGCGGGACCACAAGCCTTTGACTCTGTTTCATGGAAGTCATGTTTTATGCTCATATTCACATTGTCAAAACGACCATGCTTTCTTAACCCCTCCCATCAAGTGACCGGGTCTGGCACACTAGTTCCCTTTAAATGTGCTTCTTTTCGTTCTGTATGTTTTCTAAGCCTTTCCTCCAGATTATGTTTTATGGCTGTTTTTTTGTGTTGTAAGTGCCCTGTTACAAGGTGTATTGGACATGTTATGCCATTGTGAAATGTTGCTGAAGGGGTGGGGTAGGGTGGGGGTTGCACATCTGAACTGTGAACATTTTAACTTGTGTATGAGAATTATGCTTTAGTATAAATACAATATGTAATGAACCATAACGGCAATTTTATGATTTAAAAAATAAAATTTAACTGGAGAAATGTATGGTGACTATATGTGATAAAACATAACTTTGGGTACTGTAAGAGAGCTGTGTAGGGTTGCTTCAATATTCTGCACACAAGTAAACTATTTTCCCTTTTAATATGGTAGATTATATTGTTGTTCCACAATCCCTGGCAGTTATGACAACACAATTCAGACACAACAGTAACCAGCAAGGGTTTTTCAAGTGTTTAATATGTACAATCTCTTACACACAATGGTAATCAGCCAAAGGAAGTTGAACACGCAAGTGAGTTTCTGTGTGCTATACACAACCTCATATTGACAGACTTGATTCTATGTTAAATTATGACATGTGTTTTCCCAGACCAATCACTATCATGCTTTGTACAAATAGAAAAACAAATCAACACTCTGGGTAAGAGAGGTTATTGGAGCATATACAGCTACTGATAAACACAGCACCCAGCAGTTAATGATGCCATATAGGAGCACCTTAGGAGTATACTAGAAAACGAGAAAGCAGAGGCAAAGGTTTTTTTTTTTTCAGAAAAGAAAATTCAAAGTAATGAAGTCCACCAGGAACACCTCTGTCAAATTGTAAAACATTTCTGGTTTTGGGCTCAACACCCCACAAATCTCGCTTTGTAGTCTACTCCCCTGGTCTAATGTGGTAGCTAGTTTCACAAAGGGTTTACAACTTGCAACCAAACAGCTGGTTAAATCATAATCAACATGCAAAGAAGAGAGGACCACCTGCATGGATATATGTGTATATACTGCAGTTAGCCTTTGTATTACCACTAGTCTACCAGCAGCTTTTTGTACAAGAACATAATACAGTGTGTATCTGTTAAATTGTGTGTATTTATTTATTTATTTGTTTGTTTCCAGATAAAGGTCCATTTTCAAACAAGTACCTGGGCAAAACCAGTGGTAAGTGTGCATTGAATCATATCAGAACAAGGAGGCTCTGTGAAAATGACTGTGGGATATGTTAAAAATAAATAATTATCATAATAACAATTGAACAATACTGGCACATTGCTGGTGTTTTTTTTCTGCCACACTGTTAATTACTGAATAAACATACGTTTTATATAATATATATATATATATATATATATATATATATGGTGAAAATATATACAGAGACAAACATACATTTACTTATAATATCATAATATAGATAATCATGTTTGTATATTTTCAGTTACAACCAACCAACCTATGACAACATTTGGCAATGTTTTCTTGACACATGAAAGCAAACAGTTCTTATAGGCTGGGTATGTAATCTGTCATATGCCATCAACGTATGGATATGATGTTTGGCAGAGAGGAAACAATTTCAAATAGAGGGATTAGAAAAATATTTTATAGAAGAGAACATGTAGAAAAGGAAGAAAGAAAAAATAATAAGTTTTTTTTTCTTTTTTGGCTGCTTTCTGATGAATATGTTTCAAAAACAGCACAGAGCCTGAATGTGCATCATGTTGTGCTATAGAGTGTGTCTTCAGTGTACAGTACTTCAAACCAGTAAGTCCAAACCAGCACATATTTACACACGCAGCTGCCCTAAACACTGACACGGCTGATCTGATCTGACCTCTTCATCAGGTCAGACCCTGTGGGGGTAGGATATGCATGTAAAGAGAGGACCATTGGCCTACAATAAAAAACAATCTCTCTGGTGAAAGAGTGTGTTTTATTATAGACCAGTGGCGAGGACCTTCAAGTAGCTCTGTGACTGTCGGGTACATTTATATGTTTATATACATATACACACCTATGCATATGTACAGATATATTTCTATATGCATTTAGATACAAATACACATCAATTACACAATTACTGTTGTAGTTATAGGATATGATAAAATGCCCTTTGGATTTCCCAAGGAGCAGGACATGAACTGATAAAGAGAACAGTTTGGTATGGATGCTGCACTAACATGGCTACTCACAGGGTGCAGTCTGCCATGTTTGGGGTGTCACAAAACCCTCAGTGAGGACATTTTGCACTCTGTATAACATGTTATTTTTTTCCAAACCACATCTGTGCTTTTGTTGGTAAGATTGCCTTTTGTATATGTGACATAATGATGACATTGCAATCCAATCCACCATGACAAATGTATACTTCCTGTTGTTGTCTCCATCAGTAAGTCAATGAAAGTGCACATGCTGTAACTTGATAAAATCTGTAGTTGTGTCCCTCCAGTCCTTATCGCAGATGCAGGAGATCTAAGTGGCTTCATGGAGTGGGCAAAACACTGTAACTGAGAAAGCAGAGGAGAGAGAGACTCCAGCGCCCTGTGAGGTGTCCGGCCTGCCTGTTTCCTGCCGTGCTGTCTATAGTGGAGGGGCCCTATTACTGCAGGGGCCCACCACCCTACTGCAGGTAGCGGTAGACTTTGAAGCAGTGGTTCCCAGAGTCGGCCACCACCACATGGCCGTCCGACGTCAGAGCCAGGCCCTGGGGACCGTACAGGGGGTCGGCGCTGGTGTTGATGTAGGAGAGGAACGACCCTGAGCTGTCAAACACCTGTGGGGCACCCAAAAGAACAGGCTTTATTTATCGAAATTAACAGTACACAAATTTGGAGGCTTTGGAGCATAGCAAAATAACTGCTGTTTTGGTCATTATATATATTATAAGTAGTAGTAGTGGTGGTGGTAGTGGTGGTGGTGGTGGTAGTAGTAGTGGTAGTACAGTAGTTGTAGTGGTGGTGGTGGTGGTGGTGGTAGTAGTAGTGGTAGTATTAGTAGTGGTGGTGGTGGTGGTGGTGGTAGTAGTAGTAGTAGTAGTAGTAGTAGTAGTAGTGGTATTAGTAGTAGTAGTGGTATTAGTAGTAGTAGTGGTAGTTAGGGTGACCAAATGAGAATGGGTAAAATTCGGGATGAGGTGCAGGGGGGGTTAACATGAACTTCAACATTCCGCACCAAAATGATTAATTATTTTTATTACAAAATTGAACTGTTTGACTGTCAGTATCATGTGAACTCGAAATTAGAAATAATAATTACATCAAGTGTCATTATGAAATGCGCTTCAACATCAGCAACATCGAATCAAATCTCCTCGTGGCTGCTTGAATAACAAAAATTGTTAATTATTTTTATTCAGAAACTGAACTGTGTGACAGTATCATGAGAACTCGAAATTAGAAATAAAAAATAATTCAATTATCAACTCAAATGTCATTATGAAATGCGCTTCAACATCAGCAACATTGAATCAAATCTCCTGGTGGCTGCTTGCGCGTGCACTCTCCTCACTCACTTTCATGAATGAAAAATAGCAATACGTGTTTTCAAAATTCGTGCCTTGCCGCCTACGTAGCCTACTGCTCAGCTGTCTCTACCTTATTGTACGGTCTATAGTTGTTGTTGTGTGTGTGTGTGTGTGTGTGTGTTCTATCAGACAAGAACTACTCGAGAGTCTGCTTTTTAGACTTTGCTCTAATTTTCGGGACAATTAAGGCAAGATTCGGGATTCGAAATTCGTGCCTTGCCGCCTACGTAGCCTACTGCTCAGCTGTCTCTACCTTATTGTACGGTCTATAGTTGTTGTTGTGTGTGTGTGTGTGTGTGTGTGTGTGTTCTATCAGACAATAACTACTCGGGAGTCTGCTTTTTAGACTTTGCTCTAATTTTCGGGACAATTAGGGCAGGATTCGGGATTCGGGACAACTGCTTGGATATCGGGACTGTCCTGAATTTTTCGGGACGTCTGGTCACCCTAGTGGTAGTAGTAGTAGTAGTAGTAGTAGTAGTAGTAGTGGTAGTAGTAGTGGTAGTAGTGGTAGTAGTGGTAGTAGTAGTAGTAGTGGTAGTAGTGGTAGTAGTAGTAGTAGTAGTGGTAGTAGTGGTGGTAGTAGTAGTGGTAGTAGTGGTAGTAGTAGTGGTAGTAGTGGTAGTAGTAGTAGTGGTAGTGGTAGTAGTAGTGGTAGTAGTGGTAGTAGTGGTAGTAGTGGTAGTGGTAGTAGTGGTAGTAGTAGTGGTAGTAGTAGTAGTGGTGTTGGTGGTAGTTGTAGCAATAGTCGTAGTAACCCATGCATGACATAACATACCTGTATCCTGCTGTTTCCCCAGTCTGCGACAATGATGTTTCCATTGACATCCACCGCCACACCTGTGGGAGCGTTAAACTGGCCATTCCCTTCGCCATGGGAACCAAATTTAAAGAGGAACTCCCCATCAGCATTGTACACCTGAGGACACAGGTTCAAGATGTACATAAAATAAAATAGTGACCTCTCAAAGCAAGGAGTATTTAACTCTCGATTTGATGATCTAATAATAATAATCTTACTAATAATAATCTTACACTGTCACATACACACAGATAGTAGTGTAGTCAGTCACCATATATCCGTTGTATGGGAATAACAATGGATCAGAAAGAAAAGGTCCAAACTGGTGAGAGCATACTGATGTGGTTTAGTGCCTACAGAAACAGGGAGACTGGATACTTGGCTAAAACATACACCATGTTTGGGCTGTTAAGATTGCCTCAGGATATTAAGACAACTCCCTCACTTCTGCCACTGTGCCTTTAGAATGACCAAGGAGGACAACTGAAAGCTGAAAGCATTTGATGAAAGGACTACTGGTTGTTCAAGCATGTTTTACATGTTGGTTGCACAGACTTGTCTTCAGCTTTCAGCTCATAGGTAATAATAATAATTAAGAAAAAAAAATGCTGTGTACCTTCACAGAGTGATTGTGGAAATCTGTCACCAGGATTTCATTCTTGTTATTCACAGCAACAAAGTGGGGGCCTGTGTGGACACAAAGAGGAGTAGAGAGGAGGATGAACTTGGACGACACATGACCTTAACAGGAAATGGGACCCAACAGACCCTTTGTGAAAATCATTTGGAGTTGCCGAGGTCAGGTAAGGTTAGTATGATCAACACTGTTATTGGCACCACAGTTATTTGCATGTGTTGCAACACCAGAAATGTTGATTACAATTTGCCTTTCTTTCGCATTACCTGATAATATTGTGTTTAAATGTTTAGATATAACAGGCAGATGAGTTTGTTATTTCCACAAAAATCACAAAAGAATATGCTTGTTTCAACACCTGTATCACCTCTTTGTAGGGGTTCCACGGCACTCATGATTTTTGTGATTTTCTTTTTTCAACACAAGACAATTAGAAGGATGAGAGGTTAGGAAGAGCACTTCACGTCACGCTAGAACGGGACATACAGTACTTCATACTTACTGAAGGCTGCACCAGATTTACTAAGCTTTTGCTCCAGTGCAAAGTGTGCACTACTTTTTTCTAAAAGGGAATGGGAAGAGACAAACAAGAAGTGTGAGGTGAGAAGTGTGTCTCAAGGCCACTGAGCGAACACAGTGAGGCACACCTCTCTCAGCCAGGAGAACAGACTGTGAACAGGAGTCATGGGTACACATATTAGAGTATCCACAAACATACACATACACACATAGTGTACACATACACACATAGTGTACACACACACACACACACACACACACACACACACACACACACACACACACACACACACATGCACACACACACACACACACACATATACATGCAAACACATACATACACACACACACACACACACACACACACACACACACATACTGTAGGCACATGCACACACATACATTCCCATGCAGAGAACAAAACCTTTCACCCCAACACAAACCATGAAAGAAATCAAGGCCCTAAAATAACCAGAGGTTTTGAATGTCACATTCCAATGCGAGGAAGCCCCAAAGGATAGCAAGACAAGACAGAGACACAGGGAGTGACAGCTAGCTTTGAACCAAGCAGTGGACATGAAAGAACATAATAGTGATAGCCTATGACTATAATCAGACTTTTCTACTGGCTGGAAGCAAAGCACTAGTAAATCTGGCCATTTTCAAAGTTGAACTTCTTAAGAGGATGAGTTATTCACTATTCACATGGCTGTTGAGAGATTATCCTTCAACCTGACCTTTCAGTCCATATGGTAATCATGTTCTAAGAATAAATAATCTTTCATATCTCTACAGTGTATTTGTTTTGTTAAGCATCATATAAACATGAATACAAAACATATTGGCATCTCTTTTGCATTACACTCCATTACTGTGTAGGTATGAGTAGCTCGGATCTTTACAAAGTAGTTTGAAGCGCCTTACAGAAAAACAAGCCAAGCTATAGACATAGAGCTGCCTTTTCAAAGATGATTTTACAGATGTGCGTTCCTACTTCTCAATATTTTACCATCTTATTCTTTTAACAGGGAAGTCACATTCAAGGTCATAACCACCAGACACTCTAGCACACATCTGTGAATGAAGCAGGCCATTAAAAGTGCTAACCTGTCCAGTTAGAGAGAGCATATGATTGGACCAAGACTCTTGGCCAAAGATTCCAAAGCGTCACTCACTTTATAATATTTCCTCTTGGTTGACGCACCTTTAGTTTTAATCAAGAATTTAATCTTTATTTACTTTTTTCATAAGAACAGAAAGAGCATTGACACACTATCAAATTATTTAGCAGTGCCAGTCTGTTCTCTGTGAGTTCCTCGTCTCCACGAATAGCCTCCACGAGTCTCCATGAGTAGCCTTTATCTCTATATTGTATGATTGAAAGGGTGCGTCGCCTCAAGTCCTGTACCTGCAAACTGCCTGTCAGTGGTTCCTCTTGCTCCGAATTTGGTGACGAGCTTCCCATTGGACTGGAAGATGAATACACAGCAGGCTTTGTTGTCCACGGCGATGATGTGACCGTTGCGATCCACAGCCACTCCTTTGGGGCCCATGAGACGACCAGAGCCAATCTTATTCTGGACAGAAAAGAACCAAAGGACAGCATTTGCTTAGAGTATGCTGCAAAAGCTGTACAGTAATTTCCTGTGTATTAGCCACATCACATATAAATCGCATGAAGGTGCTTTATGCAACAAAACCATGTTGACCGCACCCGCGTGTTAACTGCAGTCTATCTATCTACAGTATGAATCACACTGTGCTTTAATCAGAAAGAAGAATGAAGAAAAGAAATTATGTGTGTGCATTCCCATGTGCAGCCCCTGCGTATTGACCTCATAGCTGAGGAAATGTTGAAAAATCAAAGAGATCCACAGTACAGAACAGAACAGTATATTTTCAACAGCTTCAGCTTCCAACAGCTTCAGGGGAACAGAAAAATAACAGTGTCCATACCACCAGATGTCACTATATGCAAAGGTTGGAGGTACATAAGGAAAGTTGGCACCAATCGCAATAGATAAATTGTGTTCTGAAGCATACATTACTAATCATTACCATAATCATCATTTTTATGGTCGTCATCATACTTGATGATCAACATTATGGTGAAAATACCAACATTTTGGATGAAATGACTGGGGTTGGACACTTGCAAACAAGGGACATAGTTGCAAGAGGAACTATGTTGGATGTTAATAATAGTGTTTGCTAACAGATGTTTAGTAATGTTCACCTTAAACTTTCCGTCAGGTGAGAAGATGCTGATCCACCTATTGTCATAGTCTGCCACTATGATGTCCCCATTCATGTCCACTGTAACACCTGTGGGCCGCTGCAGTTGCCCTGGGGAACGACCTCTGACCCCAAACCTCATCTTGAACTGCCCATCGTTTGTAAACACCTGTATGAATAGCCCATGGGGAAAACAGAGCGCAAGCGATCAGAATAAAACAGGATAAAACAGACACAGTGAGGCCTGGACAGTGGCTGCAGAGCTTTGAGAAAATCACATTAGCACAGTGAATTTAGTAGGGCATGGTTTGAATGTTGAACCAGATTTTGATCTGCTACCCTCCCCCTCTTTGACAAAGATGGCTTTGTGTTGTTTTAATCCCACTATCTCAAGATAGAGATTACAAACACAATTATTTTGATTGCTTGTTGTGTGAACAGGAAATGGTCAGATGAAAGAAGCATTGTCCAGTCTTATCTGACATCGCACATGATTTGATTTTGTACTCACTTCAGCGTCACAATGTAAAAGTACAAGATCAGAGTGGTTTTGAAGAGCAGTGGAGGCATTGTCAATCAAACAGCGCTAACGAGTGGGATTGCAGGCTTACCTGAATGCACTGGTTGTTGCTGTCGGCCACCACAACCCTTCCATTGCTGGAGGCTGAAATGCCTTGCAGATTAGTGAACTCTCCCTTCTCTCGACCTCGTGAGCCTGTGCAAAATGAACACACACACAATGTTCTCAAAAACAGCAGACATAGCAATAAATGAACTCATTGATACATAGCCTTGAAGCTGTCTATACAAATACCAAATTGATACGATAACAAATAAAGCCAAAGGGCTTGATTCCAGCCTGTAGTCACTGACCAAACCCACACCCCATGTCTCTCTACCACATTTCCTCATATTTTACTGTCCTATCCAAAAGGCTGGAAAAGCCCAAAAAAATCAACTAAAAAAGACACAATGTGGAGGTGTTGAGTTGAGCTCTTGAGAGGTGTTGTTGAGCTCTTGTGGAGAGTCTGCTCCTGTTCTTACCCACTCTGTAGATGAGCTCGTCCTCGATGGGGTTCTCCTTCTTCTTGGTGGTGCTGTACATGCTGGAGGGCCTCCGGACGGCCTTCTGCCTGATGTGTCCGGTGCTGCCGCTGGGCGACTTCACCCTCCTCTTCACGTCCTCCGGTGACGCCGGCACGTCCGACAGCTTGACCGCGCGCAGCCGGAACGGACTCCCGCGCACCGGCTGGCCGTAGAGCGTGAGTGTGAAGGCGAACTCGCCCTCGCTGCGCAGCGTGTAGCCCACCTCGTACGTGCCGTTCTTGTTGTCCGTCACCTCGGGCTCGGCCGCCCGCACGCCGCCGCCACTGCCCTCCGGCCCCGCGGTGGTGATCTCGGCCCTCAGCGCGGCGTTGCCCGAGCGCACCAGCTCGCCGTCCTTGTCCTTGGTGGTGACTGTGACGGCGGCCAGCTGGCCGACCACGGCGTGGCGCAGGCCCTCGCCCGTGGCCACGCTCGTGTGGCCCACGGCGGCAGTGGTCAGCAGCACGCCCAGGTTCTGGATGGAGCGGCGGAGGCCCTCCGTCTCCACCACGCAGGCCAGGTGGGCGTTCTGGTGCGGCCGCTCGGGGAAGTCGTGGCGCGCCAGGGCCGCCACGCGCTCGCTCATCTGCTTCTGGACCAGCAGGACCTCGGTGGCGCTGCCGTGAGACAGAGCCTGCTCAGTGAAGCTGCAGCTGCTCTGGATGTGCTCCTTACCCTGGAGCAGTGACGAGAGCTGAGCCTGCAACACCTGGAGCACAGAGAGAGAGAGAGAAGGAGAGAGAAAGAGAGAGAAGGAGAGAGAGGGGGGAGAGAGACAGAGAGAAGGAGAGGGGGGAGGGCAAGGGAGAGAGAGAGAGAGAAACAGAGAGAGCGAGAAAGACAAAGACCAACACAGACATTGACAGATGAATAGGGAGAGTGAGACAGAGAGAGGAAAACAAAGTTGAACACAAATCGCATCATCAGATTTAGCTGCTGTACCTTCTGCTTGGCATTGCAGATGTTCTCCAGGTCTGTGATGAGGGCACTCTTGCGTTGCTGCAGCGCTCGCTCCAGCTCCTCGAACGTGGCGTTGATCTCGGTCACTGCTTCGTTCTTCCTATCGGTCAGCTGCTTGGAGATCTCACTCACAAGCTCAATGGCTGCCGTGAGCTGAGGAAGCCTGAGAGTGAGAGGAACAGAAGTTCACACTCTTTCATCAACTCTATTTAAGAGCCTACAGTATACCTGTCATCTGCTGAGCCATTTTAGATAGATAGACAGATAGATAGATAGATAGATAGATAGATGGGTCATTCATTGGTGTTTTTAAAAAGAAAGACTCATGGAGAATAAAGAAAAAAATATTAAAAAAATCTTTGCATATTCCCACAAGGTGTTTGGGTGCTCTGAAAATGAGAACCAAAATGATTTTTCAGACTTGTAAGGTTTCCTGTTCAGACCCTGAAGGAATTTATTTTCTGTTCATTGCTTTTTGTGAGAGTGTTTCTACTTATCTCAGTAAGGAAAATAAATCAAGAGTCTATGTTGAGTACAAATATGTCTTCTGAAGGCCTGAACAGAGCCCAGCCAAAAACTCCAATAAAATTTGTATCAACTTTGAGGGACAGCTATGACCATGCAGGATTATCCAGACCAAACGTGACTATTTTGCTACATACTATTCCTATTTATGTACCAGAATGCTAAATATGAGCCTCCTAGATGGTTTAGTTCTTTGCTGTGGGGCTTGTGAACTTTGAAAAAAAAAAAGAGTAAGCTTCTAACAAAATCGACACCCCTCCCCTGTAAAACTGGCTGTATCTTGGAAAGTATTGAGACATACATAAGAGTAATTTTACAGTGTGTCTCCTGGGTAACATAGGTACACCTGGTAATTTTTTCAGAATTTTTTTAGACCTAAGTGCGTGGGCCCTGGTTCAATTGACGTGGAATGACCCAGATAGATAGATAGATAGATAGATAGATAGATAGATAGATAGATAGATAGATAGATTGATAGATACTTAACTTATCTATCTTATCTTAACATATACTTACTTATCTTAGCTTATACTGAATTATATCCAATAAAGATGCTGTGCATGACTAACAGCTGCATGTAGTCTGATATCTAAATCAGTGGTGTAACTGGGTCTCTGTGGGAAGCTGTGCTTTTTACCGGTTTCCAATGGTGTCCAGCTGGGTCTTCAGAGCTGCTTTGTGCTGCTCCAGGACGTCTCTTAAGGGAACAGTCACATGATCCCTGTGCTCTCCCTCCGTGCAGTCCAAACACATGGCCGTCTCACACGACTCGCAGTAAAACTCCATCACCTACAGAGGGCGGTAGTGAGCAAGTTAGAGCCCAGGTGATGATGCATGGGGTAACTTTTTGAGCATTGTTACCAGGCAACCACATGACCAGTTCCTTGTGTTCTGTCTAAACGCTTGTGAAAAGTTGATGATTAGAAGATCTCCAGATACTGTATTGTCTATATCAATGAGAAAGATTTGCCTACCAGCATTGCTCAAAAGGTTTCCCTGTGTATCTGCACCTTTGTAATACAGAACTATGCACAGAATATACTGGGGCCTTTTGCAGCCATGCCTTATCCTTATGCCCCAACATGATGTTCAACTGCACGGCCTCCTAGGCAGCCTGCACCAGATCTCCGGTGCCCGGCCCAAAGAGGCTTACCTTGCCCTCGTGATTGGGGCAGGAAAGGGGCTTCCCGGCGACGGCGGCGCTGACCGACTCCAGCACGCTGCAGGCCTCGGGCGGCGAGGACTCGGGGTTCCGCTGGAGCACCTCCATCAGGTTGGTGATGAAGAAGTTGTTCTGGAGGGCGGCCACGCCCTTCTCAGGTAGGATGGAGGTCTGCCGACACACGGGACATGACAGGGTCAGCGACTGGGGAGGAATGTAGTTCTGTAAACACCTAGAGGAGGGAGAGAAAGAACGGGAGAGAGAGAGAGAGAGAGAGAGAGAGAGAGAGACCAGGAGAGAGGGAGGGCAGAGAAAATAGAAAAGGGGAGAAACAGAGAAAGAAAAAGTAGGGGGAAGACACAAAGAGCAAAGGGAGATGAAAGTTAAGATATTGACTTCTTTTCTGGAGCTGTGATGATATGAAAGGTGGCAGTGTGCCAAGCAGTGTGACTCTGGAGAGTGGGTGTCGTCACAGGACAGTGACGACACAGGACACAGATCGCCTGCTGGCAGGCAGTGGACTTCTAGGTCTGTGAAAATGGGCTTGCAGAATTCTCCCCATGGCACACAGTTAGCCTGGCAAGTCTGGCAGGTGCCAGTGCCATTGACCTACAGTACAGTACAGTATGAAAGGAGATCTGTGCTCTGAGATGTCAGTAATCATCTTTTTCCATTTGCCTCCCAGATGACAACAACGACAACAACAACAACAACAACAACTACAGTAACTTCTACAACTAACAGCTAAGATGAAGGGGTTTCGATATTGTTCCTGCCCCCCTCCTCTCCTCTGATTAGCAAGCCTACCAACTGAGCCTGCTCTGCATATCTGACTGATCTCATTAATGGCTCTACTGATTACCTGAGCACACCTGATTTAAACAGTTGTGTGTGGGGCAGGGGGAGATGCGAGATGGACAGGGCACGGGGGCAAGGGCTGGACTGACATGTTCTGACTGAAAGCGTTACTTTACAAATACACTCTCTCTCTCTAAATGATAGTTTTATGCAGGCAGAGACAGAAGGTAGTATGGTAGTAAGGTAGACAGAAGGTAGTATGGTAGTAAGACAGAAGGTAGTATGGTAGTAAGACAGTTGACTGGCAGGCAGAGACAGAAAAGATGGAGATCGTCAAATCAACATTGACACAACAGAGCAGCAGAGTTTCCAAGGAGCCTCACCTCTCGCAGAACGTGTGCAGGCAGGGCAGGACTTTGGGATTGTGGTAGTGGTCCAGGCAGATGCTGCAAACCAGGAACTGCTTGTCTATCTGCCGCACCACTGCTGGGCTGCTGCAGCTGCTCTCGCGCTTGGCCATGACCACGGACACTCAGGGGGTGAGCCAGAGCCCTGGCCGCCACTTAACCTGGACAAGACGAGAGGGACATGGTCAGACTCAGACACCATCACATGATCAAACCACACACACAGAGACATGTGCAATTGATTTCACAAAGAACCAAGCAGATAAATCCACCCTCGTCTGCAGCTAGTCGATAAACAAGTGGAACTACACTCGGGTGTTCCGGTGGTTAATGCAGACCAGTGTCATGAGACAGCATCTTTATGAGGAATGACCGCTGTTTTGTGCACGCATTGATTTTACACTAAAAAATCTGCTATTTCAAACTCATTCCTTATAAAGACGCTCTATTCATAGAACTGATGAGTTGCCCTGAAGAGTGGCCCTGCTTCCGAAACCTCCACTCATTCACTCCCATAGAGCATAGTGAATAATTCACTATGTCAGTGCAATTCATAGTGAATAACTGTATGGTGGTTATCTAGTGCACCATGTAGTGAATAACTGTATGGTGGTTATCTAGTGCACCCTGTAGTGAATAACTGTATGGTGGTTATCTAGTGCACTATGTAGTGAATGAGGGGATGTTCTGAACACAGGGTGGGAATTGAGGTCTCCACAAAACTTTGTCTCTTCCTCTCTTCTCTTCTACCACTTTCTCCTACTACCACACTTTACCTAGTACTTATAATGTCTGCACTCTTATCTAATCTAATATTATCTAATAGTACTGACTGATGCAGTAGTAATTGCTAGCTAAGGTCTTCTCTGCACTGTGGCTTGAATGTTACTTTCTTTCTGTGAGTTGCTTTGGATAAAAGCATCTGCTAAAATGAAATACATGTAAATGTAGTTTGCAAGACAAAGGCACTCTAGGTCAGCAGGAGACTGTACACTGCATAGAGGATGTTTCGATCTGCAGGATGTTGCTCTCCTATATAGTAAACACTTCACACCAAACATCACCTTGCAGTGAGAAACAGGCCCTAGAGGTGAGAAACAGGCCCTTGCATTGAGAAACAGGCCCTAGAGGTGAGAAACAGGCCCTTGCGGTGAGAAACAGACCCTTGCAGTGAGAAACAGGCCCTTGCAGTAAGAAACAGGCCCTTGCGGTGAGAAACAGGCCCTTGCAGTGAGAAACAGGCACTTGCAGAGCACAATGAGATGCACTGTTCTTCAGGGACGCACCAGAGCCGTGCATGTAATCGGAGCTCACCTACTTTTGATTAATGCCTCGGTGAACACAAAGGATTCCGTGAAAGTTTGTTCGAAACATTGTAAAGTAATAATGCCGGCCGTCTCTCCGTGGTGGAAAGCCCATTGAGTAGTGGGATAAGGGGGGAACAAAGCATCTCTCTTTCTCTCTCTCATGCGGAGCTCCCTAGCGTCTCATGTGGTCTCTACGAGCACCCAGCAGGAGACGGGAAAACAAAGCGAAATTCAAACGTCGGGGATTAGAGCTCACAATCCCAGATCTGAGATTCAGCAACGAGCGTCAATTCAGCTAGGAGTGTGGCCTCCTTTTGGTGTTTTTAAGACGTGAATATTTCTCTATGCCCCTGGCTCTGTTTCAAATAAACACACACACTCACAAAACAAACCTGCCACACTACCCTAACACCCAGCAACAGCAACATCTAACAGCAACATCTCAGCACACAACCATCCATCCACACACACACACACACACACACACACACACACACACACACACACACACACACACAACAACATATTGAGTATTGTGGTGTAGCAATACTTTTTGGACAAGAATTGATAGCTTCTTGGTCACCTCATAACTAATTATTTTAACAATATCATCGCACTATATCGTTGGTATGAAAGAATATATTTATTATTCATTTATCTGAGGTGGCAGAACTGCGTTCCTCCTCCCCACCCTTTAACTCCTGCACACACACACACACACACACACACTCCATAAATCACAGACTTAATCTAATTTAGCTTGGGCCTGGACACAGTCTTGTCCCTTCCCTCCTCCAAACTTTGACAACTGGATCATTTAATACTGCCAAGGGCCGAGAGCCAGAGTCGCTGTCACCTGAGCTAAGAAGAGGTCAGATCTAATTTGACTTCATAGTCATGGGGGAAGTACCGTGGCAGAGCACCACGGAAAACAAGCATGACAAAGTATACAAACACACAAGTCACAAAGTCAGCATAAAGGCCCACGGGCTCCCCTCTAGGCAAATCTGCACGCACAGGATGTACAGCACTATATTGCACACTACATTTCCATCCTACAGCTCACACACTAAGATAATATCAGCAGAAATGTCAGCTTCCCTGTCATGCTTTTCATACTGCTCATTCTCATCTTTTATTGACAATGAGCAGGTTACACTTCACACCATGCACTACCATAGAAACCATCACAACAAAACGTCCACACGCAAACACACGCCATATAAAACTGTTCAGCTTGAGTATCCATTAGATGTAGCAGCAGCTATTGCGTGTGTAGACAGATGAGCAGACAGTGAGAGTGAGAGGTTTAGCCGTGGCTGATCAGCTGGTGGTGAGAGATGTGCAGGGACGAGCTGCCGCTTGCGTCATTACGGAGCAGCAGGAACTCCACTCAGTGGGTCACGGGCAGATTTATTATTTATACACAGAGAAACACGAATGACGCCGTCTGCACATCTGTCACAGCAGCCCGCTCAAGCCAAGCCCTAAATCCACGTCTCCCTGGCTGCCGCCACCGCTAGCCCTGTCGTGCTGACCCCTGTGCTCCCGCTGGCCCGGCTGGGCGCTCGACAGGCTAAGTGTTTTGACATGGAACGTCTGGGCTGTTAGGTCAACTGCTGTTTACTGCTGTTTTTTGCTCTGGCAGGTCTGTTTGCTGTTGTGGTTGAGTGACTGTGAGTTTGGAAGCTGATTGGACTGGTTCTGCCTCATGAGTGCAATGCAGTGAGTCAGTCAGATGGATGTCTCAATGGGAGAGGATGGAGCACCTCATATGGTAATATCTCTCTACCATCTCATCCCATCCCTCTCTCTCTCTCTCTTTAATGTGATGATGCATGCAGGCTAAATTAAGAGCACAGTCCTTCTGGGATAGCTCTTAGTGTTGTGGTACAGTTTCCAACAGCAGGTTCAAGATTGTGGCTCCTATAAACAAAATGTCTTCCTTCCATTACAAAGTTCATTAAGGCTGAAATTTAAAAAAAAAACTGAAACAATCAACTTTCTAATTTACTTCAAGCAGCAGTGAAGAACACAATCAGAGAATCAGAAATACACCTAAAGCAGAAACTGAAGAAGTGCCGGTAACTGCTTCTGAAAACACACACACACACATACACACACATTTCCACACGTACTCCAACTACTCCTCCATCAGGTAAGTGCACACACCCCCATGAAATAATCAGTAAAAACAAACCGCAGGTGACTCTACCTGCTGGTTGTAGTGCCATCACAGAGCAGTGCAGGCCGGGTCACCTAGTGTCCCCGGGAGCACGAGTGGGGGAGAGGGCGCGTACTGGCCGTGTCACAGCCCTCGGGGCCATGACCCACATAGCCGCCAGAGCCTCACCGCGTCCAAACACTGACTCATTGTCTTTAGAAAAGCAACATCACTCAGCCCATTCAGGGCCACTGCTGCTGCTGCTGCCAAGCGGCTCCACATACTGCGTGTGCTTGTGTTTGTAAACACAATCCATTTACATCCCTAATTATAGAATACGTTACATACGTTACAGCTTTCCAGAGCTGCAACACATTCAGATAGAGCTGAACACAACCAGACAGAGCTAAACAGAACGTTTGCTGGTTATTAATTACATTAATTAATATTAAGCAAATTATGTAGAACTGTGTCAAAGGGCTTCGCACTCACAAGCCGTCTTCTCTCTTTGTGTTGGTCTATAATCCTCTCTTGTGAATGGACACCAAGATCCAAAGCAGACAAGACTGTGTCTGTTTTCTCAAGATTCTTTGCGGTCCTTTGATTTTCACCCACACTCTGGGCACTATTTTAAGCCCTTTGAAACTAAAAAAGACCTGACAGTTGCCTGCTGGTCGGCGTGAGCTTGGCACGTGCAGTCAGCCGCACCACCAATCTCCTGACTGGTTCAGAGACAAGTCAGGAGGCGTGTGTGTGTGTGTGTGTGGGGGGGGGTTTAGGGAAAAAAGAGGAAGGCTTGACATGGTCTTGCTGAAACACTCCTCTCACGGTTCCCCTTTAGCGTCTGATCTCTCCTGACAGTCCATGAATTACAGACAGCTCTGAGGGCAAACAGGTATCCGTACACATGTCAAAGGTACAGTAGACACAAGAGGGGAGAGGGAGGGAGAGAGAGAGAGAGAGTGAGAGAGAGAGACAGCAGGAAATCCCTGTCGCTCAGAACAGGAGTGAGAGCAGAGAAGTTACAGCGATGGCATTCCTCTCCACACACACACACACACACACACACACACACAAACTCTAACACACTCACATAACACCCAGCTGACAGCACAATAGTATCTCTCTCTTGCGCACACACACAAACACACACACACAGTCTCATTTCTAGCCCAAGTCAAATATGACAGCAAAGCACAACAGAATCTATTGCTCCTTCATACATACACTCTCTCTCTCTCTGTCTCACTGTCTCACACACTCAAACACAGACACAGAGAGAGAGAGAGAGAGAGAGAGAGAGAGAGAGAGAGAGAGAGAGGCAGAGAAAGTTGACTTACTCATACGGAGGCGTGTGTGTGTGCGTGTGAGAGGGTGGCTGAGAAGCAAGCTCTCAAGCAGGCTCCATTGTTGTTTTTCCATGTAGAGATCCCTTTGGCATGGCACAGCACAGCACAGCACAGCACTGGGCCCAGCGTCTGCAGCAGAATCCCCCTCTCTCACTGTCCCCGACCCCGGAGCTCAGCCCCCAACTGCCCCCTCCCTCCTTCAGTGCCTCTCTCTCTCTCTCTCTCTCTCTCTCTCTCTCTCTCTCTCTCTCTCTCTCTCTCTCTCTCTCTCTCTCTCTCTCTCTCTCTGTGTGTGAATCTAAGCCTCAGCACACAAACACATACTACACAGTGGAAACACGCTTGCAGGGAGGAAAGCTGAGACGTGATGTCAGGGGAGGGAGGGAGGCTGACTCTAAGCCACGCCCAGTCTCCACGCATACTCCCCCCGCAGCCGCTCTGCAAAGAGCTCCAAGCCCCTCCCCTCTCTGAACAACCAGTCCTGTGATGATTGGCTGGTTTTGTAACCAGCTAAAAGCATGGATTGCCTCAGAGGCCAGCAATTCATGGTAACAAATAGGGTGGAGGGAGAGGGGGAGACAGAGAGAGAGAGAGAGAGAGAGAGAGAGAGAGAGAGAGAGAGAGAGAGAGAGAGAGAGAGAGAGAGAGAGAGAGAGAGAGAGAGAGAGAGAGAGAGAGAGAAAGATTACTCATGAGACTTGCAACATATCAAACACAAAGCAGAACGGAAATAGAGTTGGCCTATATTTTCAAAAACCCGGCAGAATCCAAAGGCCATTAATTAAAAATCTGACATCCATTGTACATGTAATCAAAGACTAAAGCCTGTACACCACTGGACTAAAGCCTGTACACCACTGGGCATTAGAACAACTACAAGATCTTTCACATTGCCAAACTGACGTTCATACCTCCACTAGTCTAAGGGGTATTTTACCCACGAGCAAATATTTAAACTGAAGATTTCCCCTCACACTGAATCTTACATTGGGATGACACACTTAATATTGTGAAATTTCCAGTAGCCTACATGTAGCTTGCATGTCTTTCTGGAAGCCATACAGACAATCACTGGCACATTACAGTCAGGCCTTAAAACAAACAATCAATCTGTGCAGTTATAGGAAAAGAATCAACACCTCATAGTTGAGAATTCCTCCCCTATCATAATGTACAAGTGCCATCTCAGGGGCTAAGATACACCACACTAACACAGGAAGAATATCTATTTGCGCTGTATACATCTTCACTACATAATACATACATTCACCACACACAAACACACACACACACACACACACACACACACACACACACACACACACACACACACACACACACACACACACTCATGATCACTATGGGCAGCGGTCATTCATGGATAACCTTACTGAATCATTTTAACCGCAGTAGGTACCTCACACTGACATTGTACCTGAGAATTCAATCTTCAGAATCTTCAGAGGCACCACAGTATGGAAACACAACAGATTAAGGTCTCTGAATATATGACTAACAATTACAAAAATGTTCCTAAAGAGGTGATTGCTGCAGCGTGAAGAAAGCTGCTTTAAATTAATATGGGTTGTTATGATCATGAGCGTCTGTTTATCATATCTCAAGTCCATTCGGGCTGCGCTCCAAGAGCAGAGCTCTCACCACTCAACTAACAAGCTGTCAACACATTAAGATTTTACCACTTTTCCTTTGAAGATCCACATTGCACAACTCTGTCTGCATTTCAACGGAGAGAGATAGAATTTAATGGGTATTAAGCATGGAAATTTCCAATTGTATATTTATTAATGTAAATTAATTAAGTCAGGGCTGCAAGCTCCAGGGCCAGCACTGGTCAGACATAAAACTACATAGACATGTTAGTAAATAAACACAGAAGTTTTTTTTTTTTTTTTTTTTTTTTTTTTTAATCCAGTGTTTCCACCACAAGGATTAGAAGAAAACATCAATCTACAGTTAATCTCTGGGGATTGACTTTGCTGACATCCAGCAGTCAGATTGCCGCCCACACACCTTTCCCAAATCTACTGATCAAACCTCCTCCCTCCAAATGCCATCCGCCTCCCTCCCCTCACAGCTCGCACACACACACACACGCACGCACACACGCACACGCACACGCAGGTACAGACACAAACACCTCCATCTCTGACGTAACTCCCTGAGGAACAGCCATCAAAACCAGGCAGATTTTATTAAATCACTGAGAACAAGATAAATCTGATGCAGAGCACACAACCATGCGGACGACCGTTGGAGGTTGTTGGTTTGTTCCCTGAAAGAGGTAGCTGCTGTCGTTAATGAGAGTGCCTTGCATAACCAGCATCTCCCAGGCTAGTTTGATGTTCTGCTGCCCTGACAGCCAGTGGAGTCAGCTGCTTCTGTTTGAGTCATTGCACTCTCTCTCTCTCTCTCTCTCTCTCTCTCTCTCTCTCTCTCTCTCTCTCTCTCTCTCTCTCTCTCTCTCTCTCTCTCTCTCTCTCTCTCTCTCTCTCTCTCTCTCTCTCTCTCTCTCTCTCTCTCTCTCTCTCTCTCTCTCTCTCTCTCTCTCTCTCACACACACACACACACACACACACACACACACACACACACACACACACACACACACACACACACACACACACACACACACACACACTTCAATCGAGAATACCATTGAAAAAGCTTTTAGTCTAGGACTAGGCTTAATCCATGTATGAGAGACCAGCCCATAGCGTATCATATGCACTCACTAATGCAAAGGTATTCAAAACACTCCCTCTGCCCTTTCCACATTCCACCTCCAGAAGTCATGTGTCCATCCACACTCCTTAATCTATATTGTAATTACTGCGCAGGCAGAGAGTACAGACATGGCCTTTCAGGAAGTTCACTGTGCTGGGCTCTAGGTCACTTTGTGCAAACTCATGTGCATTTAGCCCACATGCACATATAACCAAGAGCAGTTTGCACATGTGCATTTAGCCCTCATGCACATATAACCAAGAGCAGTTTGCACATGTGCAACACAACACAACTGGACTGGGTAGGCCTGTGCTTTGATTGCACTTCTCTCTGCAGACACACTCATAAGCCCATTATGTTTCTGCATTACTATGGCATGAGTAACGTTGGAGTTCATGGGTCTGTTTAGATCAACATGTGGCACGCAGAACCTGATCATCCCATGTGGCACGCAGAACCTGATCATCCCATGTGGCATGCAGAACCTGATCATCCCATGTGGCACGCAGAACCTGATCATCCCATTTAGTCACTGAATTGGACCCGCCAAGAACAGCAGTCTCATCTGACTACCTCAAATGCTTTTCCAAGTCTAAAGCTGGCCTTACATTGTACGATTTTCGTGTGATTTCACAGTTGGCGACTAAATAGTGACGTGAACAATGTAAAAACCAATAGTGACCTCGCTCCAACACCAACGAAATTATGACTTTGATATTCGTTGACTATATTTTGAGTTCCTGTTGATTCCTAGTGCACGATGGGAAATAATTTAAAGGAATCTAATTGCAGTCTTGTAATCAGTGACCCTGCAAGATCCCTAGTCGTTGCATAGTCTTTGACTAGTCTGTAACTTTTTGATGTGAGAGGGTCTGAGACTGAGGGTCTGAGACTGTCTTTCAAAAAATGTTTCCAAATCTTTGCAGTCTTTCAGTGTAAGGAGGGCTTAAGTTGAGTACTTCTGGCACAGAGGAGAGCGTCTGCCTTGATGTTCAAGCGAAATTCACAATCATTAGTCAGGATTAGTGTCCAAGAACTTGACATGTTAAAATACATCTGATGTAATGCTAATTACAGTAGTCCTGATCAAACGCTGAGGACAGCAAGCAAGGTCACAATCGGTTTGATGAACTGAGTCGCTGCAACTCAACTGCTCAGATATTAAAGGAAAACTATTGCATCAGCACTATTCCATGATAGCACCCCCAACCCCACCACGCACCCCACACCATCCTCCCTTTTCCTGACCCCTCCCTCACTGGAGACCTCTAGGCACATGGACTACCAACACCGGTCATGTGACAGCAAGTGCTGTCCATGCAATAGTTCAGCTCAGAGTGTCAACTGACTGCTTCCTGGCTGAGCAAGACTTGCCTGGGGGGTGGGGGGGCTCTTCCCTCTCTCTCTCACCCCCCACCCCCTCTCTCTCTCTCATCCCCCACCCCCCCTCTCTCTCTCTCTCTGTGCTGTTTATTATGTAACACTGTGTCACTACAATCTGAGTGAGGGTTCAGGTTGTCTCCGCAGGAAGTGTGACTCAACAGAGAGAGTAACATGCTGTGGGGGGTGGGTGGGAGAAGGGGCGCTAGTGCGTATCTCTATTAGGAGACACTACAGTGGAGGATGGGCCCAGTGGAGAGGAGAACAGAGGAGAACAGAGCGAAGGCCTGATTCATAGTCTACGCAAGTGTCACAAAGCGGCACGAAGCTATGCCTACATGAACGCAGTTGACAACGCATGGCTCATGCACATTTTTAAGTGCCTTTCATAGTCTACGTCAAGTTATGCGGACAATGAGCCCCCATCGGAAATGCATGGTGTGACTAACGTCATTGCGTCACGTTACCAAAAATTGGACGACACATTTTTGCTACGCAAGTACATACGTCATGGCATCGCGTTGACTATGAATCGGCCCTAAGCCATCCCATTTTCTACTGTCCTGTGTGTCCACTCTGGCTCTCTGAGTCCTCCTCGCTTCAGCCCACTGTGGTAATTAGGCTCCTGGACCAAGCCCCAGCGCCGTGGCATGGAACAGACTTAAGTGAAGGAGTAGGTCAGAGGGAAGGACATGAAGAGGCCCTGGGGCTAATGAGCCAGCTGGGAAGAGATCTGCATCATCCAGCGTGGAAATCAAGCCTGAGTGGAGCTCACATTTCAGATTCAAACTCGCATCCTGGCATTTGGGGTTATAAAACTCACATCCAGGCATTTGGGGTTATAAAACTCACATCTAAGCATTTGGGTTCATAAAACACATCCAGGCATTTGAGATAAGATACTGTACACAAAAGGGAATATATTCCTCTTCCTCATTTAAAACCTGTTTGTCACAGTGATTTCAGACGTAGGTGTCATGATTGAGTTCCAACAGTGAATTATTAGTCTGGGCTCATTTCCTCTTGAAATAGACAATTTCAGTAGGAAAGATTGCCGAAGGACTTTCTGAAAATGCACTCAATTCACACCTCTGAATAAGTACAATGGAATAATGTCTGTGTGTTATTTGGATATGTGTGTTGCAGCATAATTCCATCATTTATGCCCTGGTGTATCTGACTGAAGACCTTCATCCTTGATCTCCTGCATGCCACAAACGTGGGAGATGCACGTGGCATTGTGTCCTGCTATAGGGCCATGGACCATGGACATGCGTGTGTGCGTGTGTGTAATTGGGCCTAGTCTTCACTGTGTGCAAAGCGTGGCAGATCCGCGTGTCCCTCACTTAAGCTCATCGTGCCCATCTCTCTCTCTCTCTCCCTCTGTGCTGGGAATATTCCTGGAGGAAGTGCATGCTCTGCAGGGTAGATGAGATGGACCAGAAATAATCTGAGCCTTTAAATAACTGTTGGATGGTGGAGGCTGAGGGGTGGGGTGGGGTGGGGTGTGTGTGTGTGTGGGGGCAGAGAAGCTCCAGAGGGGGTGACACCGCATAAACATAAACAGTCAGAGCTCAGGGTCGGCAGAGTTTGCCATGCTGATGTCCGCACCAGGGCCTGTGGACAACACTGTGACCACACAAATGCAAACACACACACACACACACACACACACACAACGGCCAAACAGATGCCCCCAGCAGCTGTTGTGACCTGAAAAAAATGGTGTCCCTGGGCTCCTTTGCGCAAAGGTAGTGCATGTTGGGAGGATGTTTAAAAGCACAGATGGATGCGCTTACTGAGGATGCAGATGGCAGCTACTGGCAATTTGCGGAGCCACATTTCCCACAATGTGTGTGTGCGTTCCCTTCCCTGCACCATGAATAATTCAGCCACGTCCTCTTTCTTTGAGGATTGTGCTGAGGCAAGGGGGCTGTGTTTAGTTGCTTGCAAAAACAGTACGCAACATAAAAGTCCCGGGGAAAACTAGAGGTGCTTTATGGATCCTTGAGGTACGCATACAGTAACTTATTACATAATCCAAAACAAAGGGAGGTTTTATTCACAACTATACTTTCAAACCATCCACAGAGGCAGTAGGTAGAGTTAAATTGTATAGAAAGACCTGTTCCTTTCTTCAATACAAGATCCAAGACTTCCCGCATGATGGCTTGGCATTAGATAAAAAGTGCAATTAACCTCTTCCCCGTCTGTCATTAGATTGAAATAAGATGCGGATGGTCACTGATTGAAAGCTAGAGGCGCATCAGAAGAACATAGGATAACAGAGCAGAGCTCAGTTGTCTGACATCCCACTTATCCTACTGTCCGTCAACACCGCCATCACCCTCTGAAGGGATGACATCTGGGACTAAGGTACAAGACAGGGACTTCACTTGCAGGCCTGAACAGTTGCTCTCGGCTGTTCTGCGTAGTGGACTTGAGAAGCAAGGATTTCGTTTGGTTACAGCTGTACATTCAGTCTTTCACAGAGAATATGTCTTGCATTACTCATGTTTTCTCATACACTTTTAATATTATTTAAAGTTGATCAGTGCACATATAAATCTCTTCTGATTTAAAATAAACGTTCTTAAATTTGATGGCTGTTACAACCCCTGTGCCCCTTTCAGGCTTCTTCATGTCAGTGCACGGACAGGTGGGGCCTGGTTAGGTTCATCAGGTGAGCCAGTATACAGTACACCTGCATCACATGTGTAAGGGGCTCTCCTCTTTCCCACAGGGCACTTTTCCATTCTCTTGCAGGCACCCACTTAGATTCTCCCTTCTACTGGCACTTTATTCTTATTTCTGATCTCTTTCTTTGTCTCCCACTTACTCATTTAACATGACACTCTCATTGCCTTCACACACACACATACATACATGCACACCAGTACTCAGTTTGGTAACATTGCTATTTTGCTTTATCCCAATAAATTATAATTTAGTTTAAACCTGAACCTTGTTGTCCGTGTCCTTCTATGTTGCAGTCTGGGAGCGAGCTAGACGTAAGAATGGTGACAACTGAGCTAGAGTCTACACACACACACTCACACACACACACACACACACACACACACTTCAGTGTGGCAATACACATGTTTGTAGGCCTATAAATAACTGCATTAGTGTTGGTATTGATAGCAGCACACTAGCTCTGATTGAGCAGGCTGAACTGTAGCGTGGTGTGCTGTGGGTCTCTGCGTCTGTGCTGGCCCGGCCAAGCCAGGGGATCATTAATGCAGAGACTGCAGCAGAGCGCTGCACTGTCACCTCAACTGGCCACTCGGAGATGGAGATGGAGACCGTCCACTCCACACAGCCCCCACACTCACGCACGGGCTTCACGTATGGCCAAGACCAGAGGGGTTTTACATTTTACATTTTGTTTCTTTACAATAACAAGGGGGCTTTATTATAGAAGAGGACTCAGATAATCAAAGAAACTAATGGTCATAATTGAGATAGATCAAATTGTTTTTTGCACAATAACTAAAATACTTTATCATGAAAGACGATTGATAACCTACAACAGATGAATCATCATCTAGTTATCTACATCGGTGCATTATGTTCATGGATAGCTGGACCGTTTTCAGACAAAGCTGGATTCGGTCGTGTCATGTGTCCTTTCATGTGGCGAAGGTGATGTTACTCAGTCCCAACAGTGCCTATGGAGCAGCATGGTGCATTGGCCTTGATGACAGCTTTCAGTCGTGACATAAGATGGACATAAACGTTGGCAGCTGGGGAGGAGAGCTGAGGAACGTGTCATGCTACGCTACGCTTGTATGAACACATCAGAGTGCACTCCACCACACACACTCACACAGCTCACCAAAGACATCTCTATACACACACAGAAACAAGGAAGCTATTTTTGGCCAGGTACACCTATCTCTCTGCATCTGATAAAAAAACAAACCTTTGCAAAGGGAACTGGGAGTTCAGCATGTTTCATCCTCTAGTCACTAGGATGTCTGGTTCTCAATAGATTTAGCTGTTACATAACCTCTTAATACATAACAAAATTGTATCAAAATAGTGTTTTTGTGGCCTGTAGACCAGAAAAGCTAGAAGCTAATGACATTTTCCAGGCAATTTCTGATTTACACAAAATATCTTACACAGTCAGATATTCATTGGAGGCTTTCCAAATTGGATCAAATGTAGCTGAATGGCTGCCCTGCTGAAGAAAGAGGTGGGAGGTGTATAATATGAATATAATGACGCTACGTCTTGCCAAAGGAAGTGAAATCCTATGCCCATGTGTCGGCCAGTTCATCTCCATTATGTGCCAACAATTCTATTAGAAATGCTGGCAACGCATGCCATAGCTACCTGTCCCCCACTGATAGCTCCTTGTCATTAAAAATCCCTCGGAATAAAAGTGTCTTAGTGGTCACATAATACACCCCCATGCCATTGCTGTGAGCTTGAAACAAAAGACCCTGGACAAGAGTCAAACATGTCCAGTGTTAGCCTTTCTCCGTGTGGCAGCTGTGTGATAACAGCCTTATTATGACACTGATCTCCTTTAATCCTCCAATGGAGCTAAACGTACAGGGCATAATGAGGCGGCGCCAGCACGCACTGCGTGGATAACGGCTCGTGCAACGTAACATAATGTAGTCATAACTCAGGGATTACTCTGCATTCGTCATGCAAAAAAAAAATGTATTTCGCTCAATCTAAGGACTGTGTTGAAGTGATTTCTCACGGTCCTTCAGGCAGTCGATGCAGTTATGAAATTAATTCTAAAAATGTATTGTAGATTGCTGCCATATTGTGCAATGTTTTTTGATTTTATGGTAATGTAGTCTTTGATAATGCATTAGAGACATGGCTGTAACTTTTATCGTTCAGGCAAAACATGGAAACATTTAACATGGAAGTTAGGGCCAAAACTGTGTAAGGATTTATGGATAATGGAAGCCCTTTCCCCAGTGCAGAGAGAGAGAGAGACTGCAGACATCACATCATCATTGGATTTGAAAAATAACCCATAGCTACAAATCCATGTTGCACACATTCAACATCTCATTACATCTGGTCTCCACTGTAACATACCAGGCAGTTGTAAAGTTCTGCCACATCTTGGAAGTTGCTGATTTAGTTATTACTCAAGGGCACATTACTACAATTCCCCTCCAGATTTAAGATTTGAATGTGTGTTCAAAGTCATTCATTTCAATATAGTGCTACGAGCTAAGCCACTTGCACTCCTTAGCTTCTCCCTTCTCCGTCACATTCCATTAATTCCAAATGGATATTCCAGCTCCAGCATTCTTTGTTGCCATGCTGACCAACAACAACCCCCCTACAACCGGACTCTTCACTGCACTGCCATCTTGTCACTTGAACATAGCCCCAAACTTTGTTGATCTTAATGGTGTGCTTTCTTAAAAGTTTTGTTTACATAAAGAATATCCCCTCAGATTAACACCCATGATGACGAGGATGTGGCTACCTCCACGATGCTAGAGTAGAGACATGTGGAAAGAGATGCATGCAGGAATGTGATACAGTTCAGTATTGTCCTGATAATGTAATGACACATTTGACATGGCAGATGTGTATTACACAGCTACATATTTAATACAACATTATGTGATTCTCTATAAACAGCCACAAGATGTCTACCAGTGCAACAAGGATGACCAGACCAGGGAAGGTTAGGTAGAGAGAGGGTGATGTCTGTCTGGACACAGTCAAGCCTTGCTGTTCATTAAGCCTTCTTGAAAGACCGCTTCTCTCCCCCTGAAGTCCAGGTACTCTATCACAGGTCAGTGGCTCCTATTACACAAGCCTTCATCAACATTGAACTTTTCACCAAATGGGGGAATTAGCTGAGCATATGCGCAGCTGAGCCTGGCAGGTGTGGGAATCCTCGACAGGGCGGACAAAATGACGCCAGCTCAGCCTGACAGACCCACAGGAAGAAATCCACTAAGAATACAGATGGAAGCAAAATGTGTCTGACACACACACACACACACACACACACACACACACACACATATCTGATGTCAGTAAACCAGACAGGTAGACCAGGTCAAAGAGTGTCTGCCACACTCGGGCATGCATGAGATAGCACTGGACAGATAACTGTGACAGAGTGACAGAATGACAGCACAGCGTTCCTCAATCTTGATTTCCTCCTATCAGCCTGTCTTTTTATGATAGCAGCAGTGAGGCAAAGCAGAGACATGGCGAGCATAGGTCAACTCCTTTCTTCTCTAGATCTCTCTCTTTCCATCACTCATTCCCTCTCTCTCTTTCCCTGTGTGTCTGTGTGTGTCACTATCTCTCATATACATGGAGCTGTCAACTAAGACATCAGACACACTGCAGTCAATTAGTCATCCTTGGTCATTCCCAGTCCAGCTCAGGCCAGCAGCAGCAGGGACAGCACGTACATCGGCGTGCACAGAGCGGAGTGGAGGGCAGAGACCGCGATGGGAGAAAAGACGCTTGGAGGTGCTGCACCAACAGCACAGTCAGAGGAGGAGGGAGAGAAGGAGGTGGAGGAGGAGGAGGAATGTGAGAGGGGGACCCCCTGGCACGGTACTCACGTGAGTTGTCGCTGAGAGCTCGAAGAGCAAGAGAGGAGGAGGAGAAGAGAAGGAGAGAGCGGAGCGGAGCAGAGCGACTTGCGGCGGCAGCAGCGTCAGCGCCACCCGCTACTCCAGTCTCTGGCCATCCTCACAGCGCTTACATCCACAGCCCAGTGAAGAGCCCAAACAACAACACAGACAGGCTGAAGAGAGAAATCCTCAGGGAGGGAGAGAAAAACAGACGAGCAAGACAGAGAGAGAGAGACAGAGGCAGTGGAGAGTCAGAGCGGTGTGTGTGTGTGTGTGTGTGTGTGTGCGTGCACGAGAGCGTGCTGTAGATTACATGTATGGATGTGTGGGAACGAGAGGGGCAGGGAGGGAGCAGGGCTTCCTGCAGCCCATTGGCTGAGGCAGAGTGGGCGGGGCGGGCATATCTAAGACTGCAGGCAAGGTGCAGATCAAATGTAAAATGGCAGCAGAGAGCATGCTGCATGGCTCAACTGACTGGGCTGTCTGCTCTTCTAAAGGGAGAGGGAGGAATTTGCTATCTGCAATTACTACTTTTTCTATTAAGAATGTGCTGTCTCTGTAACTTTCTCTCCTTCCCTCCCTCCCTCCCTCTCTCGCACGCACGCACGCACGCACGCAAGCACACACACAGTGTCTTCTGCTTTTCCCTTGGACATTAACAAAAAGAGAAGGACGATTTATCTGACCAACCCATCCGTTTCTTCAAAATCACAGTATTACGTTGCATGCTTGCATAGCATAATCAGTTTAGAAGGAAGGAGTCTCAATAAGTTGTATCTTTGTTTAAATCGGTTACATACTACATACTGATTGATTCAAAAGGAATGAGCTGACCCCTAACATTGAATGTCATCTTATAGATGGCTGAACACTATCTGATATAACAGTAGTGGCCGGGGGGGTTGTTTGAGTAGATAAGTGAAACACACACACACTGATATGTGTGTGTCTGTGTGTGCGTATTGAGTTGAGCTAAAAACTCAATTGTGCTAATTGAGCATGCAATGAGGCAATCAGAAGCAGTGTGACCTCATCAATGGGAAGAGCGAGGCTCCACCCCTAGGAGGGCAAGAGAGGCTTCCTCTCCCTCTGTCTCCTCCTTTCCCATCTTAACAAACCCACACATGATATGAGTGATGGAACCTAAACCCTCAGACATGTCAGAAATGCCCCCCCCACCACCCACTCTACCGATATGACGCGGCACGGAGAAGATGTGGGCGAGGCATGGACGAGCCTTGGGATTCGATGGCGGGAAAATGGTGTTGCCATGGAGACATCATCCAGTGCAGCAGAACCCAGATGGCAGCACACAACCCCCCTAATCCCCCCTCCCTCCTCCTCTTCCTCATCTTCCTCTCTATCCTCAATCGCAGCCAGCAATAGAGAGCACCAGTCAGCGGTTGTCACGTTTCACGTCAACACAACTAGCACCGTGGGTTTGCCTGTGACAACTCATTTCTCTTTATTTTCGCAAAGTAAACCAGCTGAATCTTTCACTCTCTGAATTTATGAAAATTCATGTTTTTCTGTGTGAGACACCAAAAATGCACAGTGGATCAATCATATTTTGTTGATACATAGAACCGACTCTGCCAATATTGAAGAGCAAGAGGGTCAGCAGGGTCATGCAGAGGGAGATCTATATTAAATCAAAAAGGCTATTGTGCTTAGAGAGTGAGAGAAATTAGGTCACCTTTCAAAAGTTAAATTTGTAAAACATCTGAGGGGAAGTGCACACAGAATTAAACTTCACAAAGTACAAAACCTTATTCATGTATTCCACATCTTCCTCACAATCATGCTCTCTAATTTCAACACACACACTTACACCTGAATCACACCATTTCTTTTGGATTTTGAGGGGGACAATTCATGCATAATGGTGAATTGAATGAATCATGGCCCCATTCACCGACTTTAAGAGATTTATTTAATTCAGAAATGAAGGAAATATTGGATATAAACATGAGTAAATTATTCTTTGCAACTTACACCGCAGGCCACATCAGTGACAACACAGTAAGTGTGGGGGCATGAATATAGCTCGCCACGGGTTTAGAGTAAACTGAAAGAGCTGGATAGGATCTCCGTCAGCAGAGCATTGGCAGTTATTTCCACACACACACACACACATTAATGACTCCTGTCTTGACTCCTCTGGCCTACTCCATATGTTTTTGCTCTCTCTCTCTCTCTGTTTATTGAGATTTTTGATTTTTAAGAATTTGAGCTAAAACCATTCAAGCAAAAGAAATGTGTGTCTATTTTCCAACTTACCCGCAGGCCATGTTGATCGCTGAGTGTTTACAGTCAATGATGGTTGTGACCGCTGAAGGGGAGAAACATCATCATTGCACACCAAACTATACCTAACAGTCATTCTCTCTGTCTCCCTCCCACACACACAATGAGAGACACTAAAAGTGAGACAATATTTTCCTTTATCCTCCATCAGGGTCTCCATGTCAAGTACTTAAGAGAGTTTGACAGCATTAAAAATTATGAGACGTGCATGGCAATGAGTTTCCATGGAGCAGGAATCCCTTTCTGTTACTTCATTCATCAGTGAAATACTGCTTGGTAAACTGCCATTGAGAACACTGAGCCTAGCATTCCTTGGCTTGGACGCACTGACCCTGCAGACTCATGTTTTGGTCCACATTTCATGAACTATAAGTTAGTCCAGAAAAAGTTAGATAAAATGAAACTGACGAATTCAAAATGCAGCTACTGGAATCGAATCTAAAGCCAAATAAACTTATTCCTTGACTCAATGAGGGTCATTGCCTTGACTGCACTCAGTAAGGGCTCCACCTACCGGTGGGTTTGGCAAACGTCAAAAGGCAGATCTATGATGTCAAAGAAAATTAAGCGACAACAAAATAACGTCAATGTTATACCACTAATTGGAGTGTAATCATACGAAACCGCCCCGTTTTACTTCTACTTACGATAAAAAAAATTGTTTCCAATGCCAATAATACAACTGACAAAGAGGTAACCTCTTGAAACTATTTCAAAGCGACAAATTATGAAAAGAAAGGAAATGCTCATTGTTATTCAAGCATAACCTATGAATATCCGCTGAAAGCCTAATCTTGAAAGTATATCCGAGGTACTACGTTAATACTTTTTCGCTACCAGCATGAAGGGGGAAAGAATCCATGATTACATTTAGGAGTGTATGACAATAGAAAACAATGCGTAAGACTTACCGCAAATCAACACCAACCTGCTGCTCTGCAACTTTGCAAATTAACTGTCGGACATCAGCTCTGCCAACAAACCAACGCGTCTGATCTCTCTCTCTCGAGTTGAAAGGATTCTTTGAGGTAGTCTACTGTTCATGTGACTGTGTGGATGACACCCCCTAGCAGCTTTGTGAAGAGGTCATCAAGTTTTTTTTTTTTTTCGTTTTTTTTTTCTTCAAAATGATTCACTCTAATGAGCACACTTTCACATAGCCTAAGCTAAGGTAGACTACAATAATAAAACATACCATTTCAAATCCTGCAAAAGTAATTTAATTCAGATAGAATTAAGAATCCAGAAAACACATGTTTACTTCTTTAGGCTTATCTGATATATTTCTTTCCAGTGGATTTTAGTGGAATATTTTCTGATCTTAAGTTGAGATGACCTCTAAAGCTCCAGTCTTCCAGGCCTGCATGAAAGAACAGTCTGTCCAAAGCTGCTGGGTTTAGAGGGTATTATTTCACAGTGTCACCAGCCAAGTGAGATCATGGTGTAAACAAATACCATTTCCCAGGTAACCAAGCAAAATCCACCCGCTGTCAGTCCAAAGCCAAGCCACTCGAAGATAATGACAATGGAAAACCCAATGGAAAGACTGAGTACACCCTGATTACATTTAACCTTTCCCTGAAGATGGACATAGGAAGGTCTTATTTTTTAAGCTCTCATGTATACCAAGTAGACTATAAAGACAATAAACAATATACAAAAACAGTATACAATGTTCAGTAGCATTACAGTATAGATTTAATAGAGACTTAGAGGTATGGTCCATGATTCTGGCAAGATTGTTGACATTTTGAGGTTCACTTCCAATCAAATTTCACCCATCCCTTCCATGCTCCTGAAGCGTGCTGATTGGCTAGAACAGTATATGGCTTGGTTGAAGACACTCTAAGATGGCATCTTTAAGATGTAGGACAGTAAAACTTATTTTAATCAACCTTGAATCTAATACAACGGGCCCCGTTTCTTTTAAAATGTTGAGGAGGACGGCATCATAAATAGGACATGTAGACTCAAGTCAGGACGTGTCTCTTTTTAAAAATAAAAAAACAGTAATCAAGATGAAGGACTGCAGAGTAAGGGTGATGATGGTGGGGATTCGGAGGGAAAATGAAGACTAGAGGAGGTGATATTCCCCTTGTGTAGTGGACAGGGCAGCACATCTGCACACATATCAGCTCTATCTTCACACAGATTGTGTAGGCCTGTTCATGTGCTGTGTCCTGTGTTGTACTGCCATGTCTTTACTAGACATAGCCATGGCACAGGACCAGCACCATCATTGAGTCGCGGAGGACTCACTAAACTGCTTGCAGGTGCTGCTGCTGCTCCTTATCTCTTTTGAAGTTTCCTATTTACGTCAGCTAGGCCATGCTGTTGACATTTCGGTTATGGATCATACATCTGTATCCCACAATGTCCTTTTTCAAATAGGCTTTCAAACGGCAAAGACAGTTCAGCTTTAGTAGAAACGGTCTTGCTTTTCTGTCACTTATCTCCTCCGCTGGTTACGTATTGTATCTCCCTTCCTACTAGAGACGCAGCGTGAGGCCTCAGTCCCAAATCATGGTCCTTGTGTTCCTCTTCATCAGACAGACCCGCTGTCAGAAGACCCCTGCTTGGAGGGGCTGGGGGGCCATGCAGAGGTCTATCATGGTCTACTGGTGGTGTGGGAGCGATTGCGGATGTGGGGCCCAATTTGGAAAGTATTGTCCCTCTGTCCATAATTCTCAATGGCTCGCCTGACCTCAGAGAGGTTACTTGTGGACTGACAGAGACGACGACTCCTCCTCGGGGTGCCTCCTTCCGCAACGAGCAGACTGGCGAGGGCCCTCTCCATGTCGCTGTCTGTCTGAGGGGAGACCCCTCTGGAGGAGGAGGCCGTAATGTCGGCGCTGGAGCCCGGTCTCAGGCTCTGCCGTCGCTCGCGCCTCCTCTCTGCCTCCCGGCGCTGCTGGTTCTCCTGGAGCAGAAGGAGCTAAGTGAGACCAAACATATCTGCAGCTAGCATCTCATGACATTAGCCTCACTAAAAATAAGTGGTAAGTGTTCTGAGAAGTATTCCTAATAAGCGTTCTAAGAAGTGTTCTTAAGATGTCCTAAGACTTTTCATTGATGGTTCCTATAGTCCTTGTGAGTTAGATTCAAAATGTGAATTAGAAGAGTTTATACACTACTTTTGACCTGTGGAGACAGAAGAGAGAAGTCTTACTGCAACAGATTGGTCAAATTTTTCACTGAAGGACTTGAAGATGGAGCAGCACTCCTCCAGTTTGAAGGACGTGGGGTCTTCACACAGGTACTCCGCCAGAGAGCTCTTGGTGTCCTGGAACTCTTTCCATGAGATATCCACACTTTCCAGAATCAGGTCTGCCCTCTATATGCCAACAGTTACAACTTGCAGGTAAGTATATCTAACACGTTTATTTTCACTGCCAAAGATCAAATTTAGATTGGTCTACACTCGTTTCCCAGAAAAAGGTTCCCTTTAACCACTGGTATTTGAAACAAGCTGTCACACAACCAGTCGACTGTTGTACACATTTGAATTGAGGCTTGAGCATGTAATTGAGGAAATCCTGACGATCAGATAAAGGTTTGTTTACATGTGGACCTATTTTGCACCTCAAGTGTAAAACAGGCCTTTGTAAAACAAGCCAGTGGATTACCCCACTGAGGTGTACATACAAGGTGAAAAGTAAAACCTGTGAACACTTCCTACTACTGTACACTTATGCTTACTCTGGAAATCTTCCAATTTATTCCATTTGGACTAGCCTAGCTAATGAACACTGCCCCAAATGATGTTGAAAGTGAGCAGCTAGGATCTCATTTCACATCCTAAACCAAGTACAGAGAGAGAGAAGCCATAACACACAAGACAGATCTATGTCTTCCAGTTTTCCATGACTTCTTCCACAGAATGTCTATTGAAATGGAAGAAGATTCATTATCTTTGGCAAAGCCCCCTCTACAGCAAAGATGTACTGCCTTAACCACTCCCCAGCTGAGCTCACTGGCAGAGGAGGCAGAAATCTAGTCTATCAGAGAGCCATGTCTGACTCTTCAGGGTTCTTTTCCAGTTCATAATCCCAGTGACAAATGAGAGTAAATTTCGGGTCACAACCGACATGCAAAATTATTACATAAACATATCTGAACGTGAGGGACTATCTAGGAAGTCTTGGATGGAGAGTCTTAAGAGTCTGGCTACCTTCACATTAGCTGTTTAGAGTATTTCACCTTAAGAAAACGCTCCATTTGGCTGTTGAGGTCATCATGCTTGGAGGAATCTTCTTTAACACTTGCTACCCTGCCAATCTCCTTCTGCAAATCATCACGAACTTCTTGAGTGCAAATCCTAAAAAGAGGAATGTCCACATAAATATCAACATGTCTTGTGCATGCCTGCGTAGCATACATATCCATGTTTAATATGCATATCACAGATCGGTCAAAATAAGACAAAAAAGGTTCAGGTTTAAGCCAGCAAATATATTGAATTGGTTTGTAGATGATGAAATACATATGGAATGAACATGAACATACCACCTGTTGACCTAACATCAAAGCTGTTTTTTGTCTGTTTAGGGATTACCTTGCAGCCGCCCTTATGTATTTAAGTCGTCTTGGAAAATTGAGTAGAGAGGGGTCTACATCTTGAGCTTGCTGTTGTTCACAATCACAAAAAACAATCAGAAAAAAGCACAGACATCTGGCTATTGGATTTCAGAAGCTCACTGACAGAGATGCTGAGCTCATACCGTTGCCACATAATGCATGAGGGTTATCCCTGGCTTATTTGCCTTTGTGTCAGCAAGCCGAAGCAGCGAGCCCATCTTGAAGCCAATGGCGCTGCCTGTATAACAACCCTGAGTGCGACAAATGCAGAACGGCCATGCTCTTATGTCTTTGACCACAGGGGCATGACACACTGGAGGTACTGTTACACCAGGTGATAAAGTGGGTCATTGCAGTGCTCAACACTTACCTCATTCATGTAATTCCCAACCTTAAGCACCAGGCGGATGATGGATTGGAGATCGTCAGACTCCAGTAGCTCTGTCGAAGAAATACAACCACCAGCATGTTTTTTGGTAAAGCTATAGACAGATGCCAAAGCATAATACAACATGTGTGACTAGGCACAAGGAGAATGTGGGATCCCATAGCATGTTTTAGTGAATATGGAAGGTAATGCCACCTCTGGCTGCAGCGGTCATAACAGCAATCAACCTTCTCAGGTCATCCATGATTGGGAAGAACTCCTCCACAAGGACAAGACTTTGTATCCTCTCCTCATAGCTTCACACATAGACATATTGAGTGGGATAGAGAGAAAGAGATTGGTTGGAGGTCAAAGATTACTGGAGATGAGCCCTACATGTTGTGTCTGCAGAACAGGATTTCTTTATTCTTGTCCTGGGAGACTTCTGCACTGCATATGTCTTCCATAACAGCCATTCCAGATCAAAGTCACAGTATATTTACAATATACTCTAATGCCTTGTATTTACTAAACAAGGTGTGTTTAGTAAACATAAAGTAGCGCTGATTGAGCCAGTTGGGTGTGGTGAAGCTGGCTTATGTGGAAAATGTGATGTGCAGGCAGGTGTCTAAGAGGAGCAAGACAGGAAAGTCCTCCGATCATTAATGTTGAGCATAAAGGACAAAAACTTACCCTGGCAGTTTAATCAGTCTCACCATGAACTGATCAGCTTCTGTTAAATGACTTAAGGTCCCTTCAAAGGCCAGCAGCTTCTTTACCTTCAGTAGTCAATGCAAAACAACAAAACAAACAAACAAAATGTATATTTATCCTGATTCACACGTTGAGGGTTCTATGCTGTAGATGTGTTATAGTGGGGGTGGTAGTGTCTTATATTTTCTAAATGAAAAAGCTCAGTGGTGGTTGGAAGTGGAGATATTTCATGGATGGAGAGACTTATTTATGTGGTTACCTCTTCTTTATCTGGGAGCAGCTTACATAGATTTTTGAGTGTTCCACCTTTAAAGGTTGTGGCATTGCCCTCCCTGATATCTCGAACCAGCCTGTAGACTGGCCTGAGGAGAAAGTCACAAGGTTAAGTGAGCTTTTGCTGTGAAGGTCAGCAGGCTTTGTTTTGACCCCTGATGGATAAACAGATGGAGGTCACTCAAATAATCTGAGAGACTCTCCCATACCTTTTACACTGTTTCAGCACAATAGCGATGTTCATACTCTTCTTTGAACTGAGTAGTGAGATCTGTTTCAGAGAAAAGACATGAAAACATGCATTACAGGTGGTCTAGCTAGCACATGACCACGTCTATAGTATGACACAGATCAAAGAGGTATTACAAGCGCTCAAATGTGGTATGGTGGCTATCAAATGACCACTAATAAGATGCCTTGAAAGGAACTACTGTGTCTACCACACTTTCCCTTCATCAAATATTCACTCAAATGTTCCTCCCAATGCCTGATATAATCACCTCAGAAATGGTATTAGGTTACGTACATTCTGAATACCCTGCTCAGATGGACAAAAGTCACGCTTGCATGGTCTCGGCACAGTCTTCGTGGGCTGGCTGTTGTCCTTTTTGCAGAAGAGCTCCTTGATCCTCTCGGTGTCCAGCTCAAAGTCGCCCAGCGAGGCCTGCATGGTCCACAGATTGCGCTTGCCCAGGACCCTCTCGCAGGGGATGGTGTCCCAGTTGAACTTTCTCATGATAGCTCGTTTCTGTACACACCTGGAGAAAGCGTCCATGGGTGGAGGTGGTGGAGGGGAAACAACTGAAGTAGAAGGTGTCTCCATTGTCTACACGGGATGGCGATCCTCAGCTGAGGCAGACTAGTAGTAGAAAAAAGGTCAACAAGAAAAATAAGACGCCAAGGTACATATCAACAGCCAGAAACTCTCCAGTGTAACTGAGACTCTCCCTAGTTTCCATTAGCTCATGGCTTGTACTGTACAGATGCAGCTTTACTGATGTATTTGAATGTCCACTGGCTGTATAAGTGCAGCCTGCTGAGGAGATAACGGACTCTGTGGCAACAGGTAGCCTGTAGAGAGGTGTAATAACTATGGTGAATACCAAGCACATGAAGATATAATCCTGTGTGACATCTTTTTGTACACAAGCGCAGTACAGTTATCTGTCATATGGAAATGAAAGTCAAACATATGGCTCAGACATCTAGTCACTATTTTTTCATATTGTCTCTACTGAAACTGCCAAAAAAGTCAAGCGGAAACAACAGGAATCTCCTGTCCAACAGGTTTATCATAATTTATCAAGTTTGTCTGAAGACAACTTTTAGACCAATTGGAGCCTAAATATCAACATATTGGGCAGGTGCAAACCTGCATTGACATTTTAAAAACAAAGATTAAAAAAAAAAAGATAATAAAACTACAGCATATACAGTATTTGTCTGACTTCAGGTCAATGCCAGAAAGATCAATGCATATGCCTATAAAGGCAGCCAACAATAACAAGACATAATAATATTTTTCATGTGAAAACACCAGCAAAATAATCAGCAAGTGATTTTGTTTTTTTTTTTTTACATGGGCAAATGCCCTCTTGTGGACAACTCTTGTAATTATCATAGATAAGTCTGACATTTCAATTTCTAACAAACCCCTGCCTTTGCAATCGATATTCTTAAATATTGCATTGTTTCTTGTATCTCTTCAAACTCCTACTGTTTCTTGGAACAAGGTGTGTCTAATTCAGATAAAGACAACATCACTGAAAATGAAATCATTTTGGAAACATTTTATTTCATCTTGTGGGTTTGAGAGTTTCCATGTTCCAGAGGTTTGGTCAAACTGAGAGATAAAGGCAATCTTTACAGAAATCCAGTTCACGTCTTGTCATCTTAAATATCCATATATACAATCATACACTAGAAAAATCAGAGCAGCTGTTAACAACTGATTGTACACAAATAATATATGTTTAGAAATCCTTCCATCAGCTGCCGCCTATGACTACATCAGAACTCTTTTCATGGTCTTCACTAGTGGTTAAAAGGACACACACTGATGTATGAAAACAATCAACTTTACGGGGTCGGAATTGTACAAAGAGGCAAGGAACACCAGGAGCATTAGGTCAGATTGGAGTTAATAGTACAAAAAAAACCTTTAGTACTTCAAGGTTCAGTTCCATCAGAGTTTGAGACCATTTAAGATACAGTATCAGTAATGTCTATGACATTCATTGCAGACATAATTCTACAGTATGCATGATCCTGTCTGTACGCCACATGCCACAACATTTATAGGAAAAATAAAAACATTCTGTAAAAATGTAAGCTTTCTTTGTTAAATATAGTTCTGTCAATGTATCGGTCCTATCCCCAGTGTCTAGGTTATTTCAAGTGAATCTGACAAACAGTGTACATGTCAAAGTGGTAGGACTGCACAAGGACATATTTGGGGGGGAGGGGTTTACAAAATAACCACAGTCATGTCTTACGCTGACCAAAGACAGTCATGACAGATATGGAGGATTTGCAATGACATGCACACATTGAGCAGAGTAACAAACGGACCAGAGTACATGACTAGATTATTAGAGACATGTCCTTTGTATTGCTTCATGGCAAGCTCATGAGTCTCCTATAGTGTTGAACAATTACGTGTTTTCAAGAGCGACCGCGTTGTCAAATACCTCTACTAAAACGAGAGATTTCAGCAGTTTTCTTTGCAGCTATTAGGGTCAAAGTGTCAATGATCATGTATTAATAATGTGAGTAGGTGTTTTGTAGTTAAAAAAGGCGCTAGCATTCCAAACGAGTATTTAGCATGGTGTGCGCCAGTTAGACATTTGTAGCAACTAGCAAGCATTATTCTATGTGCATGTTGATTTTGCATAAAGTCTATATCAGCATTGATTCATAGTTCTTACTCAAGACAAATTACAACAAATACAGAATATAATCTGGAGATATCAGATAAAGTTTGCAACAAAAACAAGCCACTGTCTTCCCAGTGCAAAGGTATTATGTTGTTTGCCTCTTATCTGCTTTTTGAGTTTAAAAACTAAAAATCACATTGCACATCAAAAAACAGGGAAGTAAACAATACCATACATTTGTGCAGTCTTTTCCCAAGCTGGCAAAAGTGAGGCTTGTAGTGAAAATTAAGTTACATTTCCGGTTTAGTTTTCTAATAGAGATAAATGCATTCATGCTTATAAGGATTTTGGCAATTATTCTTCACTGGACAATGGAGTTATCTGTTATGGACACACACAAACAAACAAACAATATCATAAGACTTGTTGTTACATGTCCACCTATCAGTTTCAATAAGGGAGTGCAGACATATAAACATGAGCATACAAGAAAAAACTAAGCAGTGTTCCACCCAAGGTCTTCAAAGTGTTTGGAATTCCAACAAGACTTACTTTGCAAACAGCAATGGTCTGTTGTTAAAAAAAAAAAAAAAATCACTGAACTTAACTTAAGCCCTGACCCATTCTTAGATGCCAAAACGTATTTCACAACTTTTTACGCCACTATCTGACGAGTGCCAAAACAAGAGCCGTGCAGTTGTGTGGGAACTAGCAACTAACATGAAGCTAAACGACTGGGATGCAATCAGGACATTACTGATTTACCGACATAATCAATTTTTGCAGTGACCACTGACACTGAATACTGTACATGAATAGTCTCCACTTCCAAGGCTTGGTTGGAGGGAGCAGGCACTGGACTATTGGATGCTGGACGTCAGAATAAGACCTCCACCAGACGTTTTTTTCCCAAGACCAACATAGACATAAATGCTTCTTTTCGTGACCTTTCTCTGAAGCTGAACGACCGGTTACTGAAGATGCATTCTGAAGAGTGTTCACCATTCTGAAGAGTGTTCACCACGGGGGCATTTTAGTATGCGTGTCAGGTGGTTTGGGAAATATTCATCATCCATAAGCATCAGCTACACCACATGTAGTGTGCCTGCTTCATACAGTACATCTTCCCAAGCTCCATTTCCAAAGGGTTTCTGAACAACAAAACACATACACTAGTAAACACAAGCCCAAAAATCACTGACCCCTTTCAGCTAAATATCTGAATAATCCTCAGATAAACCATGTCCTTCATAAGTCTGTCATCACAATCACACTGACAACAACAGGCTTGTAATTCAAAAATGAAAGCAGTAAACATATCCACTAGTCCACAGGTGGATATTAGTCCGTTTTTAAGGATTTGGGCTTTGGTGGCTATAAGGTTTTGATGATTGAAATACAGTAAGAGAGGATTGTATGGACGAGTTCTATGTTCTGGATGTATCGGTTTTCTTCAGGCGTTCTCTCCAAAAAAGAAACATCTGTATGCAAGTGGAGTGTGGGGCTTCTTTTTTTAAATCAGTGACTGAACCAAATTCAGGAACTGAAGATAGAGGATGAGGATGAGGAGGAGGAGGAAGAAGGAGAGGGAAAACGGGCTGTCTTGGTCCCGGGTCAAAGTTGAGTTAACAGTGTGTGTGTGTGTGTGTGTGTGTGTGTGTGGGTCGGTCAGTCGGCCGGTCCATAAGGCTCGGCTCACTGCTCCTCCAGCCAAGAGGGTTTGTCGTCACCGGGAGGCTTGAGCTTGATGTTGAACTGCTTGAGGGTCTGTTCCAGCTGCTGCTGGTTGCCAGCAAAGTAGGCCGAGATGGCGTTGTGGAAGAGGAGCAGCTGCTTGTGCATCACCTTCACCTGCACGCACGCACAGGCACACCACACACACACACACACACACACACACACACACACACACACACACAGGCACACCACACACACACACAGGCACACACACACACACACACACAGGCACACCACACACACACAGGCACACACACACCACACACACAGGCACACCACACACACACAGGCACACCACACACACACAGGCACACCACACACACACAGGCAGGCCACACACACACAGGCACACACACAGGCACACCACACACAGGCACACACAGGAGAGAGCACACCACATCGCACATGAGCACCTTGGGGCTGGATGGAAATACCATTGCCTTGCATTGGAGTTGTTGTGAGTATTACATCTATTTCCACTTATGGACTGACTACTTAGCAACATTGAGTGCATCTATGAGGTTGCAAGTATTGCAGGTTGAATTCTGAATTTTCTATTAGAGGAATTGCTGCTTGAAAAACATGAATATAGTTGCAGTTGCAGTCTCTTCCTGTAGACCCTTTCAATCGGTTCCTAGAAGGTTTCTGATATAAACATTCAAAATCAATGCAGATAAGTTGTCATGAAAATGTATCGGACTTTAGCGTAGTACTCTACAAAATGTACACTTTTTAAAAATAATTTTTGTTTATCCCCGAGTTATAATTAGCTCAATGTTGCTTTTTGTGCCACAGGAGATGCCTTAGTTACACTCGTTTGTTTATGTAGCTGAAAGGTTCTATACAATGCAAATATACTGTATTTCTTTTTTGCACTGAATTTGACTTTGTGAATATTAACTGAAAGCAGTCAACATGGAATGTGAGTTATGGTAATGGACTCATTCAACTTTGCGACTTTTGCAGATAACAGGTAGTGTAGTTAGTGCAAAGTTCAGGCTGACGAATGTTGAGTAGAGTTCACCGACTGTCTAGATGTACACGCCGTTTCAAACAAGTGCTTGCTGCTGGGTTTCATGTACCTTGTTCTCTTCTAGGAACTTGAGCTTGATGGTCACATCGCTACGGAGACGCTCGTATTTGTCCTTCTGAGCCTGGTACTCCTCCTGAGCGCCCTCGATCCTCGCCATGGTGACGGCATCACGCGGGCCCAGGTTCAGCTCCTCAAGGTCTGCCCGATACGCATCATATTCTAGTCTACGTGCACACACAAAGACATAGGCACCCACACATTATTAAGCAGATCTCCAAAAGGCAAGTGGTAAGGTCTAACATGTTAAATGAGGCAAATTATTATTTATTAAAGTGTCCTGTACAGTTTTAGTAGAGCTGTGTTTGAATTAGCCAACTTTGTCTGCAGGCAAGAAAAATAACAACAGAAATCACTTCATTTGTCTTTCATAAGGCCCATGAAACCCTTCTTCTTTAAGGCCCATGAAACCCTTCTTCTTTGGCTTCTCTCTCATGAGGCCCATGAAACCCTTCTTCTCTGGCTACTCTCTCATCAGGCCCATGAAACCCTTCTTCTCTGGCGTACCTGGCATTTTCATACAGCTTGATGGTCCAAAGAGTGTCTGCCATGGTCTTGTTCACCAATGTGTTGATGCTGGACACAAAGAAGTTAATGGCGCCCAAGAGTGTCTCTCCATTCTTGCACAGCAACTTCTGTGTCTCTGCATTGTAACCAAACTCGTCCTGTTTGTGAACAACACAAAAAAAGAAATCCAATTTAAAACATTTAGACTTTTCTATGGCATCCCTTCAGGTCATATATGTAAACCACCTGTTCATTTGCATTTGTATCAAAAGCTTTAAAGCAACACCAAAGGGCAGCCGGTGCCTACTGATTAGGGCTTCGGGCTTGTAACCAAAAGGGTTGCCTGTTCGATCCCCGACCAGTAGGAAAAATGTGGGGGGGGAAGTGGTTGAGCACTGCTCTCCCATGCCCACATCCATGGCTGAAGTGACTCACTTGAGCACTTGCTCAAAAGAGTATATATACTTATACAAAGCACTTTTCCTCGCATGCACACTATTTGTTTATACAGTACCGGCTCTGCAAATAACAAGCTAGAGTATGTTGCATGATTTTATGAAAGTATGATGTATTGCAACATCAGAAGCAAGTCAAATTTGTAGTTTCTTATGCCTCATTCCACTGAACTACAGATCCGCTACCTGATCTGGAAAACTTATATAGTGTGGTTATAACCGATAGAGGGTCGGGAAGCGAATGCAGAAGTGCCGTTCACTCTGTTACGTGTTGATAAACCACTGAAACTATTTTGGAAACATTATTTTAATGTACAAAAAAACTCTTTGGTGTTGCTTTAAGGCTCCCATTATGGCCATCGCCCATCATCGATTATCAAGATTAAAAAAACATTTTATTATGGATGACACAGCAGTCTACTACAAAAAACAACACAAATACACAAATACAACTAATCGCAGACACAACACTAATTCTCAATCCCTAGCGTCATCTATTACCATCACGTTTTATTCATCACTGTATTATAAAGAAGACTGAAGTCTGATGAAACTGACCCGTAGTTCTGGTGACTTCTGGCTCAGGTCCGCGAAGGTGTCTCCAAGGGCATGCTGGGTCTGCACCATGCTGTAGAAGTGGTTGGTGAGCGCTCTCGCCAGACGAAGAACGTTCTCGTACTTCCGCTTGGTGTCCCGAAGAACCTCGATCTGAGCCTCCAGCTCCAAGTCCACCGTTCTGGAGCCGCGTCCAAACCGCTCCGAGATCAGCTGCTTTGTGCACTGCAGAGGAACGTATGCAGTACTCATATCAAACAACTGTCAACAGTTATTAATCCGCATGTTTTCTTTGTGTGCTATAAATGCAGGGATAAGCTGGATAACAGCCTTAGTTTGAGGTGTCCTGATATATAGAATTAATGGACTTGGTGTATGAAACTAGTCCATTAATTCCATATATCAGGAAATCTCAGCAGCAGTTACCCCTTACATAACTTATAATGTTTCGAGCATAAATAATATATATTAATCATGGAATATAAATAACAGATAGGAGCCTAATTTAAACAGTGGTCTCGCAATGAGCAAAGCACCTTATGCATGAACTAACTTATATTTGTGCTTAGAATCTTGCTTATGGTATTAAATTAGCAGATTGATTTCCCAAAGTTGTTGAATTATCTACAATAAGTAGATAATTAGTATTATAAGTACAAATACAAATAAACCAGAGTAAACTGTGACAAATGTTTTAAATGCTTACTAATGCTTATTGAACAACTGCTGTATACCTTGTAGGTGTTTAGGCCCCACTTCTTCATGATGTCGAACTTCTCCACGGCGATGCCTCTTGTGGCCTCCTCGGCCATGCCTGATTGGTTGCTTCCACTGTGATGCATGTTGGATCCTAATGGGCAGGGATTACAAGTCTATTTACAATCTTGCATTATGTTCATCTTAACCACTACACTCTTCTCCCCTGACACACACACACACACATTCTAACACACACACAATGATACATTCTAACACACACAAACACTCAAAGAGAATGCCATATTCACAGCAAACCTATGACTAGGGCTGGGATAAACGATTATTTTTTAAACGATTAATCTAGCGATTATTTTTTCGATGCATCGATTAATCTAACGATTCATTTTTTCAGTCCGATTCAATTTCGATTCTATTCGATTATCAATTATCTCCTCATTAATTGGCTAATAGCAACTTATACATGTTTATTTACATATCTGAATGAATTAAACATGAATTCTTTAACATTGCAATATATGTGTATTGCTCTTAAGATTCCAAAATAAAAGACTATACAAGTGCAAAGTAATGCATTCTTAGTCAGAGGTAGCATTCAATAAAGTTCAGTAGTGTACAGGTCTAATTGAGTGCCTGTCACTTTAAGACGTCTTGCAATTAACATTAACACAGTTAAAAGGCTGCTGATGTGTTTATGCAATTCATAACCTAGTTAGTTCAAATAACGGTTCGTACTTCCTTGGGACAAGCACTTTTTGAGTCTTGGAAAACACCTTTCCATTTACATGGGATTTTGCAAACATTTGAGTCAATAAAATGAGCCCTGCATGAGTAACGAAATACAAGCAGCTGTAAGTAAGCATGCTAAACTTGACATCCAAACAGTATTCTAACATTAGCTTTGAGATACTGCTTGATTGCATACTGTAACTTAACTTAGTTTAGTCTCCTCAATGTACTATGTTGTGATAAGACCTTAGCAGAGTTTACTTTAACTTTAATGCAGCAGTTTTGAACAAATTTGCGCTGCATGGTCACGATGCTAAGCGGATTTAATAGCAATTTAGCCCACTGTGTTCTATGCAGTGCTTCTATGTGGCAACAACAATCCTTCAACAATCGTGAATATCTTGTTAAATGCACATGCAGAGGAGGAGCAGCGGGCTCGTTACGAGAGAGAGCGGGCGGGGCGAGGAAAGGCTGTGTGAGTAAAAAGTGCAGCTCAATGAAATTATTTTATCTTATCGTTAATTTAAATAGTACAAAATCAATGTGTGCTGGCCGGCCATATTTTGCGTCGACGTCATCGATTATGTCGACGCGTTGTCCCAGCCCTACCTATGACCCAAACCCATATCAAGTTAATCCAAAGGCCATGATTTAGAGCAACAGAGCCCAGAATATTGTTAGTAACTACTACCATAAGAGAGTGAAAGAAATCATGGATGACTGACAGACAAAGACAGCGAATGAGAATGCAGCTGTGGAGTGGAATGAAGTTGGGAGTGTCCAGGGTCCTTGTGGGGGGATACCTGAGATGTCCTCTGATTGGCTGGCTATTCGGCTGGCGGCAGACTGACTCGGAACAATGTTAACACCCCTGGCCTTCAAACGCAGGTCTGGAGGGGGAAGGGGCGGGCTCAAGGTGTGATGGACAAGGACGATGCGCAAGGGATTGTGAGTTGGGGTGAGGATTTAACATGACGAATGGGTATGAGTGGGTTTAATAGGTATCGTAAATGAGAGTTGGGGGGTGAGGCAAGGGTTTGGATGCCAAGGGTTTTTGATGCCCATTCATATCGACAACGAACCATTGTCCAGTTGAAGAGAAAAAGAATGACAGGATGACATCGATGACAACAGGTGAAGGGAAGAGTGAGGGATGGATGAAAGAATGAGAATGGAGTGGGGGAATGGGTGGAGAGGAGGAAGAAAGAGAGTGGTAGGAAGAGTTAGAACATGGAAAAACACATACTGTACATACAGATGACAGGACACTGATGAGAACACACAATGACGATGGCACAGATTTACACATTTAAAGAAAAAAGAAAAACATTTTTTCACATAGATCTGTGTTTCTTAAGGTAACCAAGTACAGTCGGTACGAAGAGAAATAGAAATCTTTTTTTTTCCGTACCGACAGTACTCACATTTTTACAAGTTTTCCTGTAAGGTTGAAATTCTTGGCCACATTCGTACTTTGAATGTAGAGGCATGTAAATGGACAAAGTGCTGCTTCCACTCCACATATGCAAGCTTTAGAACATCAAGCAATTTGCGAAAAAGACCCAAACACCATGTAGACTTCTTCAGTGTTAAAGCACATGTACACCAGTGCCAGAGAGCTAGCCAAGAGGACAACGTATGGACAAGCAGAGAAAGCCCACTGTTTTCTACGCAGTAAACCCAGGTGCGCTACACCTGTTTGAGTGTTGATTTGAGATTTGGCAGTACTATAGGCTACTATTTGGCGTTTGCATGCCATGTCAGCCAAACACTTTAAGAGCAGGAACCTGAAGCAGATGAATTCCTAGAAGACGGCAGCTTGGAGACCCCTAAAGGTTGGGTCTTGAGGGGTCTTGTCTGGAGACCCCTTGGTTAAGACCACCAAGCACCTTGGTGGTTAAGACCACCAAGCACCCTGTCCCACCTATAAGCCAATATGATGAAATTAGAATAACCACCACCAACAAACCAGTGAAGCAGAAAGACTCAGCGCCCCATCGCCAGAGGTTTCAGGAGGACCCACGTCCCAATGAGAAGCGCGAGGGGGAGAGTACACATGATTATGAGTTACACAGAAACACAGAGGCCACCTTGTCCTGGGGCAGGAATGCGCCGGGGGAGAAAGTCAGCATTGAAGTGGATAGCTGGCCCTGGTGGAGGGGAAGAGAATGAGCAGGCAGACCTCTGCACTGTTTTTCTCAGACCTGGCGGTCAAACTGCCACGGATCACACACTAGAGTTATTGGTGCGATAATATGAACACTAAGGTAAAACAGTCCGCCCATGCTGACATGCTACAGTGGGTCTCCTTGTCCTTTAAATGGAGCATGATAAGAAAAGAGTCCAGTTGAAAAACAAATCCTTTGGAACAGAATGCTACCAAACAAAGTACATTTAGAAAATTAAATTTAAGCATTTTACAACATCTCTGAAGCACTGTCTCTATGCCGGCCTTACACCGTACGATTTTGAAGCAATTTCAGTCAGCGACTAAATTTCCAAAGTCGGAATGAAATCATGGGAATTTTATTGGAGTTGTGGCATGCTCCCGTCCACTAGATTGTTTAGTGTAGTAAGGTGCCAATCTTAGCGGTTTTAAGTCATTTCGAGTCAGTTTTTTTCTAGTCTTGGCATTACGACAATATCAAACATGTTTGATATTATTGCAAGTCTTTTAGTCGTGGCAAAGTAGGGGCAAAGTAGGCGACAGCAGTAGCCTATATGATTATTTGTAATTTCGTTTCTTATACATTTTTAGTTGGCTATTCCATGTGACAGAACAACTCTATAGTTGGGTTGTTAGGGATGTCACACATGAAACAATGCTGCAGAAACTGATGAAAATCATAGTCTGTGACTAGTCTGTGATTTAAATACTCGATGGCTTGTCTTTAGATGCGAGAAGGTCTGAGACTGTAGTCTTTCAAAAATCTTTGCAAAGTCTTCTGGTATAAGGATGGCAGTAGTTGTACTGGACCCAGTGTTGGTCTCGACAATAGCATGTTTGTGTCCAGCTATGGTACAGTATGCTAAAGATGAGAAGCACTGGCTGTGACTAATGTCCCACGCAGGCCCATTCAACAGACCTCTCCCATGCACTCTGTACACACTCTAATCCACCTCTCCCCACCCAACTCCTGCACTCCCTCAAATGGGAGGGGGACGTGGGAAACGGCATAGCAGAAAAATGCCACTAAAACCACTGAAGCATAAAATTATGCAAATCTCCCCATAAACATTTGCTACAGTTGCCTGACAAGGGAGCAAGAAATGGAGAGAGGAGATAGACAGAGATGGAGAGAGAGAGAGAGAGAAAGAAACAAAGTAAGAAAGAAAGAGAGAAAAGAAAAGAGAGAGAGAGAGAGAGAGAGAGAGAATGTGCCTGAAAGTTATCTCTATTTTATCACACACTCAAACAGCCATCTCATGGCCTTCCCAGACAAATGCCACCAGCACAGAAAAAAAAGCTTCTGTCGAGCAAATTCTCACTCTGTTAACAAAGACGCTGGACTGGGGAAGTGTGTGAAGTGGATTAGGCACACACACACACACACACACACACACACACACACACACACAGTAGAACACAGCCTGCAAACTGTGGCACTCCCCATATAAAAACTGCCCTTCTTAAAAGGAGTTGGCTGATTTCGCAGAAAAGGTAAAGAGACGTGTGAAGAGTGAACAAAGGCGTGATGTGTTATTTTTAGTCGACAGTAGACAGCTTTTCCTATGCGGCGCTGTCCAACTTCATCTTGTCCCTGACACAGAGCACCGTAATGGGGGGGGAGTGTGGTGACGTACCTTTGATAGAGCTGGTGGGGATGATGCCCTCGGCCGTGCCTCCGTAGCCACCCGATACGATGCTGGTCTCGTTCAGATTAGGCCCAGATACCATTACCTGCTGCAGATCCTGTGTACGTACACACACACACACACACACAGAGATGAGAGTGCACATAAATGAGTGGAAGAAGTAGAGGCAGAGGGAGACAGACAGATGGAACAACGTGGAAATGCACAGTACACAGACCAGCAGCGTAGACGCACAGATTTCCATTAGACTAGACTTCCGCAGTGGAATTAGTCAAAGTTTTTTTCTTTTTTTTATTAAAATCAGTGAAACCACTTTGAAATCGCAATGATGTATGAATATGTGGCTTCAACAGATACTGAACAATAAAGTACATGTGAGCTCTGTGAAAGTTCTCACATAATTGATTCTACCCAAATTTGCCCAAGTTAAGCTCATCTTTATTCAGATGTTATGGTCATGGTTAGGTATGCTTATCTATGCTTTCTACAGGAGCAATGTCACACATTCTAGGTCAACTGGTTTACAATGTCAACAGGATAACTAGGCTAATATTAGTGCACACATCACCAAGAGTTCTGAAATCTTTAGTACACTGAAATATGAATTGAAGCCAGAATGGGAAATTTAGCTCAATTTAAAATCTTTCAAAGTCAAGCTTAAAACAGTTAAGACTGTGTAAGGTCCTTGTCAATTAATACAATTAAGAGCCTTATCAGTATACAGTAGCCTCTAGCCCACCACATTCCAAAACAAATGGCAGTGGTTACATACAGGAACCTGTCTGATCAGATTACTCCAACCCTGCTATGCGATGCTGGACTGACCAAACCCACCACTCCCATTATGTCCCCCGGTCCTACCAGAAGTATGTAAACAAATTTATTTGAGAGTAAAAAGAGCACTGCCAAGTCTATCTATATTAGGGTGACCCCATGAACATTTGCTGTTGAGATGACAAGTAAAGACACAAATCTTTCTTGCATGAATCTGTTAGAAGCTAGAAACCATAAAAGCAGTTAATATAAGTTTACATTTTCACATAGGAAACAATAAAACAAACAAAAACAAGTCAAACCCTTCAACACACTCCATCTTAACATGAGCTTCTGGAGGACATGAAGGTTTGAAACATCCACTCTGTCTAGATTAGAAACATACAACCCACAATCCACCCACATCTAGGTCACTATTCCTGGGTTAGAGATACATGAAACCAGTCAGTTCCCCAATACAAACTGTAACAAACATTGAAGACAAAACACAAACAACACACACACACACACACACACACACATACCCCATCCCGCGACCCTGCTCACCCTTGAGTCTGCCTTCTCATCTAAGCTCCACTGAGCCTTTGCAGCCTGTGTGAATGTGAGGGAATGTGAGGCACAGGGACAAGCCCAAAAAAGGAAAGAAAAAGAAAGGAAAATTATAATAGCACATCACACACATATAGAACAGAAAAAGGACACAATCCAAACTGAAATAAATGGAACCATTACAATGATGTAAAAACACTGAACCAAAATTGAATGATGACATCAAATCTTTCAGTGTCTCGGCCTCAGTTGCTTGCTTTCAAAATGGGTATTAACAACAACCTGTACTATTTGTGGCTAAATGACTGACTTGAGTGTCCACCAGCCTATTACAAGTAGACTACAAGTTATGCTATCAACTGTCATACTTTACTACAGCCTATATTACTATGAGATAAGACTAATCAAAATGACGAGGTCAATGAACTTTCCCTATCACAGGAAATGGTCAATGAGCTTTCCCCATCACACAAGGTCAATGAGCTTTCCCTATCACAGGAAAACATTTATGGAATATCCATTTGTGTTAGATTTCTTAACTAATAGGTCTGGTCTTTCACAGAGTGCCAGATTGCCTGGCAAGTTGGCTGATACAGGCTTAGTTAAAAAACATGGGGGGCATGGAGTCAACCCAGGCTGCCCCATATACAGGCCCACAGCTCAGTGTTTTGACTTAGACCCCGTTTACATTGGTCTTTAAACCGTGTCTTCGGTGATCTGATCACAAGTGGTCAGCTCCAAATACAGGTGTAAACAATCGCTAAGATGCATTGTGATCCGATCCCTCAAACCACTTACCGAGGTGTTCTGAGATGCATTTCACCACGTATTTTTTGTAGTGTAAACGCTAATGCATTCTGATGTGTCCCAGACAATGGGAGTTCTAATGAATGTGACATTGGCAATTACGTAATCTAAATACAGGTGGTCAGCAAAATCTTTGTTGGTACACCTTGAATACAGCAATATGTTTTAACTGAAGAGAGAAAGTGGAATAGAGCATTATGTCCAATATTCCATGTGGTTTAATGTTCTGCATCACGATCAATATTCCAATATGTGGTTTATTGTTCTACTAGTCTAGTTTATTGTCACTTTGACTCTAAAGTATGCTTCTACTTCATGGCCCTGTGTAATATCTGTACTGTTTTCCCAAACATGGATAACAAGACGCCTGGGTTGATATCACTTCTGCTTATTTTGCGTCAAACACCATTTGTGTCATTGATTAGGGTAGCCTGGATGTCTCCTGACTTTGCCACTGTCACTGTATGATTATCTATCCTTTGCCATGATCTGTTGTGTAATTAAACTCTGAGATAATTCTGTGTCAAGTCAGAGACACATATTCTGAAGTGCATTGTGCTTCGTGTGTGCACAATGCACTTCCTGTATAGCCAAATTAAAGTCTGTATCTTCTTCTCGTGTCTCACTTTGGTATACAATATTTTTACCAACACTGACCACTTGCAATCGGATCACTCAAAATGTATTCTAAAAACAAATGTAAACAGGCCCTTATTCACATCTAAATGGTCTCTGCCGCTGATACTTGTGAGGATGGTCTGGTACTGAAACACACATTTAACAAACCCAGACATACAAGAAAATAGATATAAACTGATGAAGAATAGCAACACTAGCCTACATTTTCAGGAGATTAAAGTCTCTTGGCAGTCTAAACCAAAACACGAGATAAGGTTAATGGCAACTCGTGTGCTTTGATCATTGATAAACAAATGACTCGAGACAATGTGTGACACAGTTACAAAACTATCAAATACCTGAAATTCAATTGTTAGAAGGTGAGAACCTGCCAAAATGTTAATTTCCATTCACAAGCGTTAGCTGCGTAAGAATGACACATTCTGGCAAACAGCCCTCTATTTGCTTTCCTTATTTTATCCCGGATCTACCACAGTTGTGTCTACACAGGTGTGTCTTGCCTTAATGCCAGCTCACCTCTTCAGTTTGTTTGCAAATCCAACAACACTAGCAGTCACCTCTGTGCTTACAACATTTTATTGCTAAAGTTTCACCAATTTTTAACCATTTCTAAGTCAACAGCAATGGGCAAAAAACAAAAACACCTGCTGACTTTTCTTACAGCCGATGAGCATGGAATATGGTACTTAATTGGATAATGAATGAGCTTCACCTGGTTACAGGTACCAGCTTCACCAGTTTTAATTCACTTCAACAGAAATAACTTGTAGGCTAACTGTTTCTAATTATAGTAGCCTATACTACCACTGACGGAGCCCTGGAGAGACTAAAGGCCACGTCATGCGCACAGTCAGTCTCACATCAAGTCCCCTATCAGGACCATATTGTGCAACTGGAAATTCTACACTAACCTTGGAGGCTACAAGGCTTTGATAAGAAGTAAAGCATGTCTGTTCCGTATATTGTAGGACATGCTCTAGGCTATAACAGAGTTGTACCACTTCTCACTGTTCCGCACGTACTATGGACAAATTCAGAGAAAAAGCTATCCTTTATTTCACTGAGTCCGATGGAACAAAATCATAGTAAAACTTCATTACAATTGAACCTCTTCTAACATTGTCATCTGAAGTTGCTTTTTTCCCCTTTGTCTTTGTCTTGCTAAATCAATAACCCAGCGGTGCACTGCAAACACAACAGGCGCCTCCCTTGAACCCACCTGTTCCAGACCATCATCCTCGGGGATGGTCCTGGAGTCCCCGTTGCTGTTAATGGGAATCTCCATGGTGGCAGCCCTGCTCATAATGCTGTCTGCCATGCTGGAGCTTTGCTGTGGAGAGAGACAACATACAAGTAGAAAACAGCTTTTGCATTACAGCAGTAACCTGTAGTCCCCACTCATTAACTAACATTGAAAAGTCCGTTGATGGTGGGAGGGTTTTTTTTTTATCTTAAAGGAAATAGAGGCCAACTATTTTAATTTTCTACTTCAGCCAAATGCTGAACTTTGTCAGCAAGGAAAGTCTAATAAATGCTATCTCTCAAAAAGAATCTAGCCATACCATAAAAATAGAGTGCATTCTTGTGCAAGCTCTCCACACAGCTATAGGAATTCAAGGCAAAGAACGACAAGCTGTCCTTTCTCCAACTAACAACCTCCAAGGCAGAATTAATGTAGACTGTTACAATTAAGACTGGCACAAATAATAACACAAAATCCGAAACATCCTCATCCAAATCAGAAAATGTACAGAGATATAATCGTTGATCCGATGGCAAACTTTGTTTTGACAGAAATGCAATGTAGGCTTAGGCTACAACTTAACTGCATAATTTACAGTCATGCATTTCATAAACTAGGTTTCCATAACGTTAGCCAGGCCAAACGTTGCAGTTTTATTTAGAACTATTACAGAAACGAGATAAATAGGATACCCTATCAACAAGCTAACTTAGCTATCACTAACGTTTACCTCACTACTAGAACTAGACCACCAAACACAAGTCAGTAAGCGTCTGACAGGTGCATCACAGGTGGGAGCCATAGGAATCTGGAGTCTGCACGACCCAAAGTGGTATTTGTCCCACACTAAATTGACGAAAATAATAGATTAAAGCAACGCCAAAGAACTTTCCCTCTGTCGCACGCACGCTATTTGTTTATCCAGCACCGGCTTTACTAATAACAATGTCCACAGGTAAGGTAGAATATGTTGCATGATTTATGAAAGTACGATGTATTGCGACATCAGATGCAAGTTAATCTGTAGTTTCTTATGTCTCATTCCATCGAACTACAGATCCGCTACCCGATCTGGCAAACTTACATAGTGTGGTTATAGCCGATATAGGGCCGCGAAGCGATTGCAGAAGTGCCGTTCACCCTGTTACAAGTTGATGAACCACTAAAAACGATTTTGGAAACATTATTTTAAAAGGTACAAAAAACTCTTTGGTGTTGTTTTAATACCGGTATGTCAAACAAAACGCTTAACATATCGTTATTAGTATAGCAGCTACGGCTGATGTGCATTTAAATGAATCGTCTGAGGGTGACGCTAACTTACTGTAAATTACACTGAGCGTTAGAAGGACCGAATATATCCCCTTTCTCTATCGGAAATTTCTAGATTTCTAGATTCTAGAATCTAGATTTGTGCCAAATATTTGCGAATGTCTGGCAACGTTGCATAGCCAGATTGAAGTAACGTTAGCTAACGTCCAACATTGCTTACTTGCTAGCTCTCTACTTTAGCGACTGCAATATTCAAACGTTGGCTCACCAAACTGGCCTTTTTTTTATTTCCAGATGTATCAGTGTAGACTGTTATGTTTACAGTTTCAGTCAGCCTACCATGTCATAATGTCACGGTATTTAACGGCAGCTAAGACGATTTCAGACAAGAAAAATATTAGCCCTTTTTTACACAGCTACGGATGAGGAGGCAGGTGGAAAATTCTAAGGGTTGCCTTACCTGTAATAGAATCCCTTTGCAGATAAGCTGTCTAGTGAAATAACTTTCACTGTTTTGCTGTTCATACGCAAGCTAACAGAATTAATGAAAATAGAACTAACATGCAGGATCATAAAAAGACTGCATTCATGGGTTGTTAACTGGTGCTAACGTGAGCTAACTAGCTCGACGCATGTTCAAATATCGTCCACTACTGGCCATTCCAAACATGATGAATCCAACATCCCTAAACTTGCCGGAAATTACGACAGCGGTCCTTGTAGGGCACAGTGCAAACGTAGTTTGCAGCAGGCTACATGTAAAATCTAAAATCATGTTAAAATCATTGGTCCAACCAGTGACCAGAGACATTCTCTGGCCGTGCATCCATTAGAATTTGATACAGGCTGATGAGATCTGTAGCCAAGATCTATTTAGAGAAGATTAGCCAATTGTGCAAGCTTGGTGGTGGATCGTAGCCTATACTGTATAAAATACAGCCTGGTTCTTTTCAGTTGCGCAAATGTTTAGTTGGCATATGACCTATGTTTAAAAAACGTTTCTATTAAGGCCTATTGGTTCTCAATATTAATTTTGTATGACTCTGAAGTAGAAAGTCACAGTCAGTAAAATATAGAAACCTTTCATGTTTCACATGGTATTGTTTTATCATCTGATAAAAATATCGTCATTTATTTTGTAAGTAGTCTACATAGAATAATTGCAAAGAATTCAAGATGTAGAAGGTAAATAGATAGTAGGCTAGTAGTAGGAGATAATTTAGGTTCATTTCAGACACAACTAGAGAGGTATAGACTAAACATGCTGTTCCATTTTTCACCAGGGCGTGGCAGTATAATGCCAAAAAGGAGACATGTAGCAAGTACACCTCGATCTGGCTTTATTTCAACTTATTAACTTCAAATAGGCCTATTCCAAATTCGACTACAGCGAAGTGTTTTTCCGTTACTGACAGGCCAATCGGAGGAAAAGCAATCTCCTTAAAGGGACTACGAAAAAGAACTGTCACCTGACCTGGCAAGGAAATTTCAGGCATAATTAAACCAGATTATCATCATTGCCATATTAAAACATCGTGATCTGACGTTTTGTATTTTCCATTAGACCTAAATATAGGCTTTTCAATCAACTTTACCATTCCATCTCGTCAGAGAAGTTATACACAACCTGTGAGGAAGATGACTCAGTACAGGTGACTAAGGTATTCCTATCTCAGTCTCCCATTTACTGTAAAAATGGCTTAGTTTTAAAGCAACACCAAAGAACTTTCCCTCTGTCGCACGCACGCTATTTGTTTATCCAGCACCGGCTTTGCAAATAACAATGTCCACCGATAAGGTAGAATATGTTGCATGATTTATGAAACGATGTATTGCGACATCAGATGCAAGTCAAATCTGTAGTTTCTTATGTCTTATTCCATCGAACTACAGATCCGCTACCCGATCTGGCAAACATAGTGTGGTTATAGCCGATAGAGGGCCGCGAAGCGATTGCAGAAGTGCCGTTCACCCTGTTACAAGTTGATGAACCACTAAAAACGATTTTGGAAACATTATTTTAAGGTAGGGCCTACAAAAAACTCTTTGGTGTTGTTTTAAATGAAAACAGACACGTAAGACATGGCACATATTTTACTGTAGCCCACTTAAAGACTCGGAAAAGGCAACTTAATACCTGGCAAATGTCTTTCAATGCTGTGACAAATCGGTCAACTCTCACAAGTTATATATACATAGGCTATCACTTATGAATGTGGCCTTAAACGCAAGAGAATAGCATAAAGAAGTAAGAAACACAAAGATTTATGCTTTATTGTTGGATTGAAAACAAAATTGTTAATGAATTAAAAGTGCTTAGGCTACAGGCACTAAGGCATACATATGTAATGTATGTAAGGCATACATTCTAGTGAGGTTATTTGTTCACTCGCCAGGTGCAGCATGTTCACCATAAAATAGCTTTCATTTCCTGGATGGGAAAGGGTAAATTAAATGCAGTAATATAAAGCACCTTTGTTATCCTATGATCATGTAAACATCTTATAATCAATGGCTTACACCAACTCTCTCTCTTGCTTGCTCACACACACACACACACACATGCATGCATGCACGCACACACACACACACACACTTACACACACACCACCACAACCACCATTATCCTCATCATCAAAGTCATAGACAGCATGGTGCCAACCAGCCTGGAGTCGGTCAGTGGGACACTTCCGGCCGCTTCACAAAGAAGTCCGGAGGTGCTTAACTCATAACCAGTACCCTGTACCATCACCACATAAACAGTTGTTAACCATGTACAATCTTCAAACACACTTAATTTTGTAATGTCCACTTAAGGTAGAGCTTCAGACTGTCCCCACCCTGTGTTTATGTCTGAGTAAGAACCTGGTCATCTGACAAAAGTGCAAGGTCTGCAAAACTGAGCAATGGACATTTGTTTTTAGATTTGGTTGAAGAGGAAAGTGAGTGAGAAAAACAACTTAGTTTCTTTGACGTCAACATTATTCACTAACCACAAAAGAACAGTTTACCGCACAGTGTAGACCCTCACAAATGAGTTATTCCTCTTCTCACGAGTGGGTACAATCTCACCAACTGACTCACTGTTAGAGTCAGAGCCAGTAGGTCCAGTTTGCACGCCTTCCCCAGAAGTCTTGGCCTTCTCTCCATTTCTGCAGATCATTCTAGATTTAAATGATTGTGTCCTTATGTGATTCCATCCTTTAATGAAGCAATTTAGAAGCAACTCTAATGAAGCAATTTATTCTATACATTTCTACCCTGATGGGTTTGGCTGGAGTGATTCAGTTTTAGTCACGTCAGTCTATGGAAGGTCCAAAAACACCACAAGGATTTCATAAGAGTAAAAGTAAAAAACATTTTCATGCCAACAAGATGTTCAACTGCATGCGTCACTCCATCAAACTGGCTAGATCTTTACTGCTCAGCTTCATAGACGCACATCACCAAAAATAAAAATTAAATTTGAAAGGCTGTGGGAACTTCTTATACTATCTATCTTATATTTGTATCTAACTTGCTCTCAAATAGCATGAAATTGTTGAACGGGTGCTCTTTGTTTTTTTATTTATTATTTATTTATTTATTTTTAACAAACTGTGTACCGTCTTAGCACTAATGCGTAGAATATTAATGCCAAAGGGTGTAAATATGAATTAATTCATCGAGTTGCTTTAAAGCAGCTGTGAGGAGTTTTGACACTATTAAAAGGCATACAAAAGCCTTGCAGCCACCACCAACAATCCATTTGGCATTGATCTCAAGATGCTAACTAAGCTTTTTCTTACATTTTCACAAGGTGTCCTTTCCACAGAACTAAATAGTCCTGCCTGGATGGTTGATGAGAATCATGGGGGTGTTACAGCCATCACATGACCATATCATTAAAATGGATTAGAAAAAAGGCCACTAGTGTTGCTTTAATGCTTCTATGAATTTTCATTCACAATGAAATCTTTTAAGAAAGAAAATTACTGAATAATGCCTTTACAGTAAGTGCTCAAATATTCCATCTGTACAAAACAAATCACATCCTGCAGTGCCCTTCCTTTGCTTATTTTGCCCTTTTCACCTATCAAGAAGCCAGACTCTCTGGCAAGATCCCTTTGTCAAAGAACTAATAGGAGGCCCACCCCTCCCTCTTGCCAGTTGGCCCATGAGCACGTGAAGACGTGTTGGCTTTCTCAGACACACAGTACAGCAGCAGTAATGAGGGTGACTGGCATAACAGGAACTCAGCTTTGCCTATCAGACATTCTGAAGCTTAAGCAAAAACACACCAGCACAATGATAGGATGTAGTCCCCTGTTGAACCCTTCTCAAATGTAAACATAGGTAGTCATGATATACTGGCAATATTTTAATATATGATGTATGTAATATATTACCGACTGCATAATTTATTCCGTTATTGAGGCAAGTGTTTTCATTCAAACAAATTACTACACGTTCCGGTCATTGTTTAACATGCTTGTATGGTCAAGCATGCATGCATGTAAGCAAGCCTGAATTCTTATAAAAGAAGAACTAGTAGATCTCTCTCTCTCTCTCTCTCTGACCTCCACTCTCACTCTCAGAAGACATGACACATAAAGCTGTAGAAAAGTATTGTTTATTATTGATCAGTGTCCCTCCCACTTGTCCTTCTTTGCTGTCACTGTGTGGAACTCATCAGAATTCATCCCCGAAAAGAAAAACAAATATGTCTCAAAATAGGAGGTTCTTCCAAAACAAGCAAGGATTAATGGGACATTATTGTCTGTCATTATCAATGTTTTATGAGGTTGGGGGTGAGGATAAAAAGGTTGTCAGAGAGAGGAGAGGCTGTTTAAATAACATATACTCCTCACCATGACCAAGGTTTGTACAGAAGTCTTCTTAGTAGTGTACTTCCAAGAGTTTATAATGCAGTTGTTTTTTACTACATAATTCACAGTGGTTCAATAAAGGGAATCATCCCCTAACATTGTGTTGCATGCGGAGGCCCTTTCCCTCAAACAACTCATACACACTTGTAAAACACTGTCACGCACATTAGGAATTGGCCACACACCCACACTGTGTCGGGCATATTCAAACCACATAGGAAAGAACATGGGTATTCAGTATGAAAGCACCCTTTTGTTTTTCTTAAGAATGATACAAACAAAGAATGATCTTTTAGCTATTAAAATAATAAGCTTTCAAAATGAATGTAATATGCATTTATTTTGCAATAGGCTTCAGCTTAACCACTTGATGGGGCTAAAGTCCAAAACCAACTTGTCTGCTAAGCAAGTCCAAGATGCATAACTGTCCAAACACAATCTTCACACAATCTAAGCTATTAAATGATTCTCGAGTTTCATGTGAGCTTGTGTAGTGCCCTGAAATAAAAGATAAATGTCCTTAGCACATTTTGTCTTCTATATAGATAATCATTAGACAAACAACAATCAAAGTGCAAAAAGTCAAATCAATTTAAATATTAGTCCTTAGAATTCCAGAAAAATACACTCACCTTTTCCTAGGAAACATACCTATTTACTGTTTTTGAGGCACTTAATTTGGGCATCTTTAGTTTCTTAACCTGTTGATTTATTGTATCCCACCTACTTGAACTCATACACACATCCACTTAATATTCCAAAGGAAAGAGTTGGTTTATAGTGTACTGAGTAAAATAACACATCGTGAAAATAAAATAAAACACCTTAAAGGAGAATTCCGATGTGATATTGACCTAAAGTGTGTTGAAACATGATACCGAGTGTGAACGTATGTCTCATAGCCCATCTCGGCTTGTCCTCTGCACTCCAAAATCTGGCGCTAGTTAGCCGATGCTACCAACAGCTTTTTTCAATGGTGGTGCTTCGGCATCGGGCTAGCAATGCAAATAAATCACTGTTTTACACCCATTTATGAGGCTCAATGTATCTCCACACTTCATTGGTAGACTTCCGAGGGCCCTGACATTTAAAACGAGACATTGAGAACTTTGAAAAAGCACTGGTAGTTTTGTTTGTTCCACTTATCAGTATAAGTCTATGGAATTCTAAGACTTTGAAGCTCAATATCTCAGAACTTAGATAGAACCCTATAATTCTAAGGGGACGACATTGAGAGAGAAGGACTTGTGGTGTGGACTGTTTATGCATTTAATATAACACTCAGAGGTCAGCTGTGGTGCAATAGCAAAGTACTTTTAGGCAAGTCCCTCCACTCAGCGGCCATATTGTAACGCTTTTTGGGCACTTATTAGGCATCTATTTTGGCAGAAATGTGCGTGCGCAAGGCTTCACGACACCAATGCTCCAGTGGCAAAATCATAACACATGTTTGGCATGATGTATTCACAACTGCACACCACATGATTGGCACAATGTATTCACATGTCGACATTTTTTCCTGTGGAAGGGGCGGGATATGTAGACAACTGCCATATTGGTGTTACAAACTAGCCCAATGCATTTCTATGGAGGAATTTTTGAGTGATGTGTCTCCTCATTAGAACGTCTCTGGCGGTTGGCTGTTTGTCAGGAATATATGTGGTGAAATGAGATTCAAATTCAGTGAAATTCGCTAACATCATGATATTAAGTTAAATGCTCCAAGTACAGCAATTGTTTGCAGTTTCATACTTTTTTTACCATGGTGTCAAAAATAATTGATAAATGTGCAATGCAGCTGTAAATTATATCAACTGCACTCTAAATGTAACTGTCTGTATGTTGTGTGAAATTATGTGCCAGATTCCAAAAACCCCAGACACCCACAAACTACCAAGCACTCCACTGACATCCAACCTCAGCGCGTCTGCAGGGCAACACATTACTGAATCATTTACATTTGTGCCCCAAAACGCCACCATTTCCACAGTATTTACATGGGCATGAAGTTGACATGATACAGCTGTTGGTGTGTGCCTTGACGAGAAAGTCACTTAAGGAGAACTGACCAAGTCGTGTGAGTCAGTAGAACTGTTGCAGCTGTTTGTTTGTTCACTGAATGAGCTTGGATTGGCAATATAGGACTGCTCTGAACAATCCAGTTATTGAATTTAGCCTCTGAGAATAATGCACTGCAGGGATGCATCTACTGAAAATCTCAGTCATGTGTTTGTTGTATTTTACTTGTCCCTCAGACAATGCAAAATGCCATGATGGTTTGATTTTTTAGCAGCTGTTTAAAAGTCATTGTTCCTAATGACACAATTTATATAACATCAGACACATCAAACCCCTACAAGGGAAAATATGAATGACAACACGGTTGGCAGTGTTGTGCTGCAACAGCTTTTTTTTTTTAACAGTTCCGTGGGGTGACCTGAACTGGACCACAGAACTGCATGCAAAGCCTTCTGGTGTGTTTATGTCTTCCTCATATGACCACATAACATGGACATTCATTTGAGGATTATTAGATGCTGACTTTTGCTCTAAATTGTGTTGTAGAAAAGCTAAAATATTTATGTATGTATGTAGACAGTAGCCTATTTGGGATTCTGTTGTACATTCCAGGCTGAGCGTGGGCGTAGACGTTAAAAGATCTTCCATATCATGATCTGCAAGTTCTGCGTATGCAACAACTATAGTGACGATGACCCAAATAAGTCCTTCAGGGTCCTTAGTCATTTGGTACTGTGTGCTGCACATACAGTAACACTGTCCTCTCATCTTATGGATGATCTGTGTGCTCCAAGTCCTCCATCAGGATATCGATGCCACTGGCCAGATTCTGCTAAATGCTCATTGACCACACCCCCACCACCCCCCACCACACACACATGCACACGCACGCACGCACACACACACGCCTACGCACGCACGCACACACACACTCTTACCATCTTCAGAAAAATCCAGAAGCAGCTGCAATGGCCTCCGCTCCCCACACCATGCCCCCACCCGCTCTAATGGCTCTCTGGCGACACATGCGTGATAAAGCGCGGCCGGCTGCTGACTGATCCAGGCCAGCTTCCCAGGCGCCCTGCAGCCCATTCCGTCTTCATGTGGCAGGCTTCACCGACCAACACCAGCTCCAGGCTTCGGCCTACAGAAATGACCCATGTGCAAGTAGGAGACCAGATTTACAACCGACTGGAGAGCCAGTGGGGGGGAAAAGCTTTTGCTTGTTGACGGTTCTGACTTTCATTTTGTGACAGTTCAAGTCTGAAGAAGCACGTTTGATTTCACTTTCTTATGTGGCCCGGGCCACATGTGGGACAAATAAAAAATACAAATAAAAACGGCCCCAAAATGTAAGCAACAGTGTACTTACTTACAGAGCACCAAATGAAGAACAGATCTCCTTCACCTCTTAACAAAAGCCATTAATCCGTCACAGATTTGGATGAGTTCATATCCCCTATGGGGTAACCTTGCCGTGGCTCTCCCTCCCTGTGAACCGCTGGCCCACCGGGGTGCGAGGGTTGTTTTGTCAAGGTCTCACGTCAGAGGCTGGCCGAGCGAGTACACATGCAGCACAGCAGTGAGCTACTCTATACTCTACTTACTGGCTGTTTGTTTTCAACACATTTGCTGCTTCTCTCCACCAAGAAAACTTAAACAAAAGCACACAAATGCATACTCAGAGAGAGAGAGGGAGAAAGAGAGGAAGCAAGAGGGTGTGTGTGTGAAAGAGAGAAAGAGTGTGTGTGTGTGTGTGAGAGAGAAAAGGCGAGTGTGTGTGTGTGTGAGAGAGAAAAGGTGAGTGTGTGTGTGTGTGTGTGTGAGAGAGAGAGAGAGAGAGATGAAAATCCTTTCCTGGAAGTCCTTTCCAAAGAAATTCTAATGTTAAACTTTTCTATTGTTAGTAATAATTTAAATGACATGTATTTTTACACTCTATAACTAAAAAAAAGGAGGATGCTTTCAACCAAACTTGCATTGGTTACCATAAAAATCATGTTCTTCTCTCCGACAGCTTACAAGTAGATCTCAGAAGTTCTGGGGATTATAATGTATGAAGTAATGGAAGGATTTTGCATAATTTAACAAAAAAAGAATGTCTTTGATCTTGAGATGTGCATGGAATATTTTAAAGTTCAGGATGAATGTAAGATGCTGGGATTTTATATGGTCTTTTCTCACTCTTTCAGAAGGAAGGGAAAGGATCACGGTGTGAATGTTAAACTCCTGTAAACTCCTGCCCTGTAAACTCATCCCATGTCAGTGCAATTAAGAAACATACTGATACATTTTCTTCCAAATGATGCAATGAATGCAACTCATAGTGTGTTCCTTTGTAAATGGCTGTTGTTCTTTCAACAGTTTACATCAAACAATTTTAGAATAGCACTCAAGCGACTCATAAAGCTGACTGCTGAAGTTTAATATTGGCATTGGCCAAACTTCCAGCAGCACAATACAAGCTCCTACTCTTTATGTTTAGTCACAGATAGTAAAAATGAAGCCCAAGTGAAGGTTAAAGTGAAGCTTAAAATTGATTAATTATACTGAGTTATAGGGCACATTTCGGTTATTAAATCCCTAACGCAAATCACTTAAATGAAACACTATACATGCCTACCTTTCTTGTGAAATGTTTTTTTTGTACTTAAAAAAAAGTAAAACAACCAAATATTGTATCAGTACAATGTGTTTAAACACTTGATCTTGATCATATCGTTTCATTTTTCAAAATATCAAACTATTTTGTCAGTAGTTCCTGATTGATCTGACCCCTGTACCAGTGTTGCCAAAGGTCTGCTCTAGTGAACATGCTAAATGTGATGTGTATTGCTGCGCCATTTCTCTCCTTCTGCCTGCACAAACAGCTCAAGTCAACCTGATCGGTTACCTCATGGGGTTCCCTCCCTCCCGAAACGCGCGGAGAGAAAGATGGATGGTCTTCCTCCACCAAGTCATTAGGAGAGTGAGCAAACACTCCCCTAGTCCCTCTTAAAACGACAAGCCTCTACCTCCAAATAAAAAGAGCAAGAAAAAACAAATAAGTTCAGCAGGCCTCTCTCCCCCGATGTCATCTGATCCGGAACTGCTTTGCAAAAGATAAGCAGATAAATAAATGCAAATGCTTGACCTCTGACCTCCCAAAAGGGACACTTGAGGAAAGAGAGGAGAGGAGTGTGTTTTTGCGCACACGTGTATGTGTGGTCACATGTAGTTGTTTGCATGGATCTGTGTGCAGACAAATCTCTCTCTATGCATACATGTAAGTGGCTGGTGTGTTAGACTTAAGAGAGTTGATTGTATTGGGTGGCTGCGCTCTAGCAATGCGTTTTGAGCTCAGCCTGCATTCCACCCGTCTGCATTTACTTAGGCTTGCGTTTGCTTGCCGTTGCATTTTTAGACATCGGTTTGGCTGCTGCTCCGGGTCCTGTTACATCTTTGGTGGTGCGGGCCATCAGACTCCCGCTGGAGGCGGTCCAGCCCCTCTGTCCGGCCGGCACACAGCAGCTGGGCCATTGCGGGTTCTGATCAACTGCGTGGGGCGCTGGCATACGTCGCCTCCATTATTCAGCAGTGATACTTTAACGGGCCAAGTGTGGTTTGGAGTATGTGTGTGTGTGTGTGTGTGTGTGTGTGTGTGGGGGGTTGTACAGTGTGGGGGGGTGGGGCGTTTATGATTTCACCCCCTGCTTTTTCTCAGGAGCTGCAGAGCAGGTTGCTCACGCTGTCTCCGGTTCCACCGCTGGCCTGAGCGTGGCTCGCACCTCTCCGCTTTTAACGTTCTGTGGCTTTTTCACAGCTTTTGTCCCTGAACTCTTGTTACACCGGCATGCAGAGAGTGAGAAGCCCAGGGCGGCCCGACCAGAGGTAAAACACCTGGCCTTCTGGAATGTTCTCCGCACAGTGTGGCCCGGCTGGTCTTGTTCTCCGAGACGTGATGGGAAAAGAGGATCTGGCCCGAGCGAAACAAAAGCCTGATGCTGATCCTCTTAGGCTCTCTATTATTAATGTTTCACATCAGTGTTTTGTTTGGCAACACAAAAGCCGAGTGAATGACCAAATTGAAATCAAAACAAAACAAACAATATAACAAATCTTGATATTTCTCTAACTTCATGCCAGAGAATAGGGGGTCTTTTTTCATCCCACACCACACTGATTCCATTCCACTCCATGTCACTGTGCTGGTCTGGGTGTACTGTATGCTAAGCAGGGAATCGGGTTTATGCCTGATTCGTAAATGATTAACTGCCCAAGGTCCTATAGTGACTCACCGAGTTTGCACAAACTGCCATGAAATTCTTGCCCTCGCCCCATAAAGCACTGTGAGATTCAGCACGAGGGTTTTTTGTGTGTGTCTAAAACAAGCACTGCGCCCCTCTCAAAGCCACACATTGAAGCCAATACATAATCATGATGAGTGTGGCCTTATAAGGTCTTTCATTGGGCTCCATGTCTGTCTGCTGTTCAGCTCTCACACCATACAGCATATTGGAGCTGCACGCCATGTGTTTCCCTCCCTCCAGCAAACGCGGGTGAGGGGATGTTGTTCTGCTCAGCGTGGGGGATACTCAGTGAAGATGAGTAAAGCAAGCGTCTGAGCAAGACAAGTAGCCACATCCTCTGTTCCACCGGCTATTCTGAGGAGAGGCTCATCCTACATGCTTACCGCTCCACCATGCTCGCCTAGTGACACATTCAAGGGAGAAAACTGAAGTAGACTTAAAGTGATGCCCTCTCGCTTAAACGTTTCTCATGGATTAGAGTTTCACTCTCCAATAAAAGCCCTACTGCACACATTTCAGAGTGTTTGAAGCGTAGAGAGCAGAGATCTACTCATCCCACTGACTCACAGTCTATAAGAGTGCCATTCAGAGTCAAACTACAGTTTTAATAGTAAACACACGGTCTGTTCATCAGGAGATGCCAGCAAAGTGTCCTGTATATCATGAACAATGTATTACTCATTTCTTCTGGTCATCAGCTAGACGAGGGCCTTCCAGTAAGTGAGATATCCCCCACTTCCAAGTTTTCTTTCAGATATGAGGGAAGAGGATGTTTTCTTTCAGCCCTGCTGAAGTGTTTTTGCTAGCATCGTCTATTCACTGAGGTACAGCCAGCGAGTCTTTGCAGGTGTTTAACCCATCACTGCAATGCACTTGAGGGCCCGTATCAGATCTACTTGGAAGTTTTCTAACAGATTTACTGCCACCTATGGCAAGCTGAACACGGCCCTGTCGTTTCTCCTTCCGTACTTTTCTGACCATATCTATTTATTCTTTCTTAGCTCTCCCCCATTTTACTCCCAATCTGGTTTATGGGGCATCAAAAGATGTGATGCATAAGCTATAGCAAAAAAAGAAAGGAAGGTTCTGCAACTGTATACGAGTTCAAGCTGAAGGAGAGAAAGCATGAAATGACTCAGGAGGGAGATTTGAGGGGATGTCCAAAAGTTCAGGCTGTTCGTTAATACTCCTGTGAGAACCAAAAGGACATGTTTGGTTTCCTAATTCAAAAATTATGATTTGAAATTATGCCTGACTTAAAACAAACCCAAGGCTCAGCCCAAAGCCCCTTTCACTAATGTGTATTCTCAGACATTGTGACTTTGGGCTACTGTACATTGGCTATTCAGGGATAATTTGAAATATTCTGGTATCACACGTATAATCATAGCACTATTTTTCTAAACACTGTTTATGAACATTTTTGTATTGCAATAACATATTTAACTCTCAAGGTCTAAGAAAATGGGCAATCAACTGTAGTATGGAACTAAAAACTCAACCTGTTTTGCATATTGGTAAGCCATTCAAACTTCAGAAAACAGCAGTCTAACCATTTCCCAATTCTATTAAGTCAACCACTCCATAATAAACCTTTCATGTTATAGAACCCTATTAGGAATTGTGTGAATTGGTGAATTGTCCCCCTGCATGCAACCTTTCTGTTCTCTCTTCCTAAATCATCTCCCCTGACCTCTGAACCTCAAGCTACCACCACCACAGCAGTCTTCCTCTCTCTCTCTCTCTCTCTCACACACACACACACACATGGATGCACAAACACCACACACACACACACACAGACCACTGCCGTCTGGAGCCATCCGATCCGTCACTGATCGACTCTCTTGAGAGGGGAATCCATCTCTCCAGAGGTGCCACACAGACAAATAAATAAGTCGGATGCCAAATAAATCATCCTCTGCTTTGTGGTGAGAACTCTGGAACCAAGAGGTGGGGGTGCAAGAGGTGGGGGCTAGCCAGGGGTCTGTGGGGGAGCAACATAATTTTCAAAAGAAAGAGAGGAGGAGTGGTCCGAGCCTGATCCCTTATTCATGGCCGAGGTACTTTGTCTCTTATTGTGTTATCCCTGAGGGACTGTGAAAGATTTGCAGGGGATTTACTCTTCATTTTCAGGATAGTATATTGGGACTTAGGAGAGTAAGGGGGGCCTCACACATCGCCACCCCCACCCCCACCCCCATATGAGACCTGTCAAAACCCATTAGACATTTTATCAGTAGTAATAAATCATTGTCATTCACTCAATATCTATTATCAATGACACATCAGTCATGTTTTGCACATGCTCAGCTACACGTCAGTAACGTCACCATCTGCAATACAGCCACATGGCCCCAAATAGCATGCGGTAGAGAATACTGGGAGAATACAGCTTTTTGTTGCACATGTGTGCTTGTGTTATGAAACCTGAATCTAGGTTATCATTTTTCCTCCAATCCCTGATAACAAGTGACACACTAAATAGAATCACATATTTCACCAACAAACCCCCCTGGACCTCGATCTCATCACATTGATGCGGCATGTTTTGTGTTTTATGTGGAAATAATAAACACACATAGCACAAGTGCATGCTTCAGCTGCAGCCTGGTGGGATCAAGTACACAACACTGCAGAGCATGTAAACCTGTGTCACACAGGACATTACCCAGTCGGAGGCACTCATAACAACTGTACAGCGAACACACCACATGGTGATCAAGACTGCAGCGGTCACCTTCGTAATAAGTCACAGTGTGAAATACAAATGGAATGCAAGTTAATTAAATCTACAGAGCGAAGGGGATGGATTACCACTGGCGTGCTCACAGAAGAATACACCAAGAATACTAGGAAGCACATTTCCACACAGTGTGTGGAGGAAAAAGACATGTTTTGCTGATTTTGGCCACCTCCTTTGCCATCTGCTGCCTGTGTCTCCTTTTCTCATCTTTGCTTCGGTGGGGCCATGGATAGCCACTGTTGTCCCACCAGTTGGACTTTTCAGCAGTGGGAGTACAGTCTCGGAACATAAAGGACAGCGGAGGCACACTGCATGCCAAAATACACTCGCAGGCACTGGGAAATGTAAACACTAAAAAAGACCAAGTGACCTAACAGACAAATCAATTCCAGATTCCAGATTATTAGATTTGAGGGATTTTTCATAAAAATGGGTATGGTTTTCTGGAGTAAAATGATCGAAGTATAACCAAAGGATCTTCCCGAAGATTCAAAGAAGTCCACTATTATTAAGCACACATTATGGGTTTTTAACATCAAGGAGATGCATGGCATCCAATATCCTGCCCCACTAGAAGAGCAGAATATTCTTAAATGGTTATTCATTATCTGCAGTAAACCAGGAAATGAATGGGTGAGTGAGAGGGACAAAGAGAGAGGGAAGAGAGAGAGAGAGAGAGTCATTTAAACAAATCTGTGCAACAATAAAACTTACAAGTATGACCGTTCTACCTGAGTGGTCAGATGCTCTGGTATTTCTCAGTGCTGGGTCAGTCTGAGTAATGTGACGTGTAGAAGTAGTACAACACATCACACACACCCACATCTGAGTTTCCTCACACAGCCACACAGCAAAATAAAACCTCCCCAAATATTATATGCGCAGAACAAGGGAAGCAGGGCTATAAAACTGTTCAGGAGGGATCCTTATTTAGGTGTGGAATCAGCCTCCAAAGCGAAAGCAGATGGGGCCTCAGCCTGGAATAGTTTCCACTTGAAGCGTTTTGCTCTTGTTTGCGCTGCTCTCGGTTCTTTGGGTCCGGTCCAGATCTCCACGGCCCAGTTTTTTGGAGCGAAAACACGATTTTCGCGGTGCCTGCTCTCGGGCCGTTGTAAGAGCACCAAGGTCAGAGCAGCATGGAGCCCCATTGCTTCCTCCTCGCCAGGGCTAAACATGACACGGAGTAATGCAGATGTAATGCAGTTAGTATTTACACACACACAGGGCCCTGGCCAGGTATGACGGATTTCAACGATGGAGTTCAGGGTTAAATATAGAAAGGATGGTGATAGAGAAAGAACAGATTTGCATATATTGGATGGATGTGGCCGAGGTCATCTGTCATTAGCATTCCAGCAGTGCCTTGCAGTAGATTTGCGCTAACAACCAACAAAAAAAAAACTTTACTCACAGGACTGGCTCAAGTTTCGCCTTATCTCCCCTCTCCTGGAAACGCTTCAGTGTTGCTGTATATACAAGCACATGGGAGAGGGAACGTTTATTCTCAGCTGAAAAGGCGGCGTGCAGAACAGCAGTGGGCCGTGTAGGATTGACATGAAATGAATTCACTGTGGCCAGTGTTTGAGCAGATAGGATGTCGCTCAATTGTTCATCTGCTGGCAGAGATGTGCGGAGGGGAGAAAAAAATGTCTCCCCGGGGAGTCAATCAGAAGTAATGCAGAGGCATGCGGAGAAACCACACATTGCCCGTGGACAGTAAGGAAATACGCAGTTGTACTTATAACGGATGGTAAATAAAGATGCAATCAGCACTGGCCGTCTGCGTATGCAAACAGAGCCGCCTCTGACAGATTGCTTGGGGGTCTGGCTCAGTGACACAGAGACAGAGACTAATTGCCTCATCCTCCCTCCCGCCAGGCACTAGGGGGCTTCTTCTTCACCCACCATCATCACTGTGCTCTCTGACATCAGCAGGTCAAGGGTCATGGAAGGCGGAATTGTTTACCTTTTCTGCAAAATCACTTTAATGTCAATATTGATTATTCATAACTAAGGGCCTCAACCCTCAGTGATTTACTATTCTGTGTTTTATTAATACCATTTCGTCATTTAATAAACACCACGAAAAGATGAAATCTGAATGGTGTAGCATACTGCTCTATTGTGCAGTGGCTGTTCCATGTGTATCACTGAAACTATGACGATGACATGGAATGGTAACAATGTTAATAATAACCTCCCTCTTTAGAATTATGAGAAAACATAACTCATGTTTGGGCTATAATGGACTCTGGTAGGAGCTAATGGCTTTCAATATAAATAATGTGTAATCCCTGTCAGGAGTACAATATTTTTTTGATTCAGCTCATATGACTAAGACAAATGATGAAAAAGTTTATATTGTTTTATGAATCCCACAATTCTCCCTTTCAACAGACAAAGACACAGAACAGAACAATAACAGTTGTAAAAGTGTGTGTGAATGTGTGGCGGGGAATCCACTTAAAGACCATGTTCTTCTCAGAGCACATACAAAGATAAAGGTTACGTGGCTTCCCAACAGTTTACTTCGCTGCCATAGAGAATATGGAGCCTGTTTGCCCTAGTCCTGAACCCCAAACAATAATAGCATCACTGAAATCCATACAGCACAAGTTTGTATATTTTGCTCTCTAAATTTAGGAGAACTGTGAAAATGAATGCAAGAAACAGCAGTGTGGGGCTGGCAGTTTGCCACCCATTTCCTGGTAGTGGGGCTAAACCATCATAATTCCTTTGCAATCCAGATAGATGATTAATCAGAGCTTTAATGCACTCTTTCTCCAGAACAACAGTCGGTTCATTGGACTTGGCTGAAGAAATGATACGGGACTGCGTTTCGCATAGACATGCGAGCAACCGTGGATTGTTTAAACAGAATTTTTTTTTTTAGATAGCCTAGTGAAAAGAACAGCATCATGGTCTGATGACTAATAGCCTGGGCCTTGATCAGGGGCAGATTAAGGTGCTCATGAGGCCCTAAGCTACCTTTTTTTGTAAAGAAAATCGATCGGTTGGAACATGATGTTAGGGGCATTGTCTTGCCAGGTGTAGACAGCCATGAGTAAACATTACTCCGTGCCTTAAGAAATGTTCCTGTGACAACTGATGATTTCAGTCTCATAATCCTACCCCTTCAGTTTGTATATTGGACATAATGCATAACTATGTGAAGTGCACGTTTTAAGGTTACAGTAGGTTACCATGCCAAGTCCAAGAAAAATGTCAATGAGCATAAGCAAAGTCAAAAATCTCTTGCTACACGGCTGAGCAAACATTTCTCCTCATTCATTTCTCACACTTACACTCGGGAGTCTAAGTTTTCCCTCCTCTCCTCTTCCTGCTGGGTTATGTAAAAGTATTTTGTATTCAAATGAGTGCCATGCCACATGTCATGGTATTTTGGTTGCCTGGGTTTTTTTACTCAACCACGAACCATATTATTTTCCCTCAAACTGGAACTCACCTAGGGGAGGAGGAGGGAGATTAGGGGTGGGCCTGGACTGAGACTCAAGTGTGAAAACACCCATCCTCAGCCAAGAGCTAGTCACACACTGACAGTTGTTTCATTTCAACTGATATTCAGCTGTTACTGCGGACCTTTCTGATATGAATGCCAGCATTCTCTGTCTGTCATGCAGTACTGAAGTGTGGGTGAGGTCGTTTTATTGCAAACTTTCAGACTTTCATTGCAAACACATATATTGGCAACGTAGATACTGCTAGAAGCTGGCAATCTCATTCTAATGCTAGCACTAGATGTTTTTTAATGCATTTGAGAAAATTGTCATTGTGAGCTATCTACAGTAACACCTCTTTAAACTACAAAAACAGATGAACTGCTTTACCCAATCAATGAAAAATTAAGAGGATGTGACAAATGACACTACTGCCTGCCACGAAACTGCTAATGTGACAGAAAAAGTGTATATCATATCATAGAATTCTGAACATGCACTGAAAACCTATTATGGTTGGGGTTTTGTGTGTTTTATTGCATTGTGTTAAACAAAACGACCACATCAGTAAATGCTGAGATGATTTGAATCTCATATGACCCCCACCATAGTCCAAATCTTTGAAAGCCAGGTCCTGTCATGCCAGACTACTATTTTATAGCCTTTACTGAGTATTAGCTCTGTATTCCTCTATTAGGAATTTAAAACCAATCTTTTTCATTCATATAAACAAAGTAAAATCCTTGAGGTTGTTAATGGCAAAATTATTGTCAGTTTCCTTCCCATCCATGTGATTATCCCACTTGGCTGTAGGCCTACAGCACTACTTTTATATTTGTCAGCCAGTGTGCCTGCAGATTTCCATCCTTATATGTTACATTCCATTACCTTTGTTGTATATCAGTAGCAATACAGTTTATTAACATCATTTAACTTTAGTCTTAACAATTAAAAAGTCCTGAAAAGTCTTAACAATAAAAAAAAGAACATTAGTAGGCCTATGTGCTTGTACAATTATGTTGCCATTTACTGTATGCACACTAAAATCGTCATTGCATACAACTCGATAATACTTTATTCACGCTCAAATAAAAGCGTCTTCCATTTCACCCATTATAAGTGTCATAGGGGCACTGACAAACATCCTCTGTCATGTGTGTGATTGGTCTGATTCTGCCCAGTCTCAACATCTCCACGATTCATAGTTGCTCACTTTTTCTGTGGTCGCTGATGTCACTTCTCATTCAACAGCCCTTTTGCCATGAACCTATTACCCTCACACAGAGAGCCCAAGAGCCGGTTTGGTGTGCGTCTTTGGGAAAGTAAACGTTAAAAAAAGAAAACGTCCAAGACGAGTGAGGAGAGGAGAGCTGTCTCCTGTGGGATTTATTCACCCTAAGTAAAATATTGCAATGACAAGGGGAGGAAAAAAGGGGACTGGGAGACATTGAGAGTGGGAGAAACTCTTTGCCATTATTATGAATGTGTGTGCTTTCCTGTAACTAAACATAAAGCTCCGCTTGCAGCACTGGGATGGGGGTGAGCTAAGGGGTTGAACCTGTTCTTGTCTGATGCTCTCTGACATAGCAGAGGCCTAGGGGGACCTTTGCACACACACACACACACACACACACACACAGACACATCTGTCTAGATCTCTCACAGCTCATTTGATCCCTTAATTACCAGGTCCCTGCTAATTAGTGGTGACAGTGTTGTCATCCGTGACTGGAGCTGAACGATTAACGTGTTTGTTTTGAGTGAAAACCTCTTTCACATTCGGCTGGGCCACTTACCCTGCAACAAGCTCAAAGATGACAGAAGCTTCCCTATAGACCTTGACTCATCTATACTGTCAACCTCAATAGTTCTCCATGTCTTTATTTGAACAACATCAACTAAGTCTCACATACAGTATTGCATAGCATATAGAATAGCTTCATTTATATAAGAGGGTTATTTGCCCCAACCAGAGCATTTCCCCCTAGAATTTATGTTCCATCCTGTTGTGCTACCTACAGTAGTCTTTGTCGAGCTATAGTGCTCGTTTTGTTTAATTTTTAACATTCTGCTGGAACTTTCCTTGTGTGAAGAATCAATATCGCCAAGCAATTCCCTCTACATATTACAATTATTTATATCATCACAATATAATATAATGGAATGGAATGGAATAAGTGGAGGAATACAGCAGCTTCCTAGCTGAGGCTGTATTTAAGATTGGAAATCCATTTATTGTAGACTACATCCATGGGCTCACTGGAGCAGGGCTGCAGACTACGGTTAATGTTGCATGGGATTTATAACTCCACTCTCCAATGGCCAATAATACAACAAGCCTGATTTCTGCCAATGCCTCGGCTTAGAAATGTTTCGAGAGAGAGAGAGAGAGAGAAAGAGGAGATGAGTGCGGCCATAAACCGGTGAATATATAGTTTAAAAAATACAGCTTTGAGCTAATATTTTAGACATATTTCCAAGATGCCGAACATTGAATTATACAGCGGTGTTCTTCTTTTTGACAGTCGGTGCTCCATTTGTGCAGTTTTTTTGCTTTTTTGTGGCAAAGGGGGTTGGGATGGTTGTAATGCACTTTGTCAGGGCAATTTAGTCTGATCTTAGTTTGTAACTTAACTTCTGGGAAATACATGAATCACAGCTCCTGCAGAAATGATGCCACTCTGCAGGCACATTTATAATCATATAACTTTATATGTATTTTGATTGTAGTGTTGAGGATATAGTGACTTTTTTTGTAAATGCTCCATTATTCATAGCATAACCACAGACCAAAGGTGAATTGCTCACTTAAGCTATAAAGTAAGTTGTGAAAAATGGGTCTCACATGAGACCTATACAGAGTAGCATAACACTCATTAAGAACATGTGCTATTAAAGGGTTTCACATGAACACTTTCCATTAAAGTAAAAAAAGAATATGCACCATACCCATCCCATAAAAAAAAAAAAGTACTACAGTATAGCCTACTGTAGCCTGACGTACCCAGGCTACTACTACTGTATAGGTTATTGTAATAGCAGTAGTAAATACTAGCCTACACTATAACCTAATAGCCTAAAACCATTTAGTACAGTAGTATACTTCAGTAAAACTATAGGCTACGGCTCAAAAATAATACAGTATTTACTATAGTAAAATATAGGGTATATTGTTCCTATAGGTTAGCCTGACGAGCCAGACCCACATTAAAATGTAGGGTCTGGGCACTCACCGTTCGCAGCGCTCAGTCCGAGGGGCGGGATAATCGGTTGTCTTTCAAATTCCCTCTGCACGCAATAGGACAGCGCTATGAGTCCTATGCGTTTTTCCACCAGCAGAGCTAGTTGGCTAGTTCAAACTTTTGCCAACTTAAAAAAAGCTTAACTCGTGTCACACTGTTTGCCAACAGCAACATCCATCTTCTTTGTTTTCAAGTAGCAGGGGATTCAAGCCAAACCGTTGCAACTCTGCCATCAATCATTACGTTAAGCCCGCCTAACGACTCTATACACGATTTGATTGGCCTGATAGAAGTTTAATTTTTCGAGCTCACAAGCCAACGGAGAGTTGCTAGACTAGCCCTGGCAGCAAATTTAATTTGCCGCTAGGGTGCATCTAGATTTCTAGGCTAACTATAGGTAGTAAACTATAGTATTTTTCATATGGGTTAGCTTAGCAATCATAAAGGAAATCGCTTCAAAGAAGCATCACCATTAGTCAGTCACAGTTGCCCTGACCAGTTAGCCTAGAAATCTAGACGCGCCCCTTGCTGCCAGGGCTACTGACCAGTAACATCTGCCGAAATTATTTGATTCAGGCCTTCTAATAATTTGTGCAACAGCATGATTTGCATTCTTTGATCAAGAGAATTATGTTAAGTAAGAAAGACAGTGGTTTCCTTGCCTTGAGCTTTGCCTCGCCGTCTCGCACCAAACCACAGCAGCCTTATTTTTGTCCAGCTCGTCTTGAGCGCGCGGCTCAGAACCCCTGTGACATGTGCAAGGCCCCCGAGGCACGATGCAGTAATTACCTCTATCTCTGACTCAGCCCTCGCGCCGGCAGCTGCTGTGACTCAGCGTTTGAAGGAGCAGCTAACAGCGCCTGCCAGACGCTGATTTATTCCCTCTGACTTCTGTCCAACTCCGCACGGCTTTGAGGCCTAATTATTGAACAGGGCAGCGTCTCCTCCACAGTGGAACTTAAGGATGTGACTGGGTGCTCGTGTGGTTGACTGGAAGGCACCATTCTGCCGGTTCCACCAGCGGAGGCTGTAAGCGACAGTTTAGCCTAAAACGTGTGATTTATCCTGCTAGGAATAGTTGATCGGTCATGGGAAGGACCCCAGGAGGAAGTGGTTTTTAACCTCAAGGGTATTCCGTGACAGGACACTGTGTTTTAAATGCTGTTGAAAGCAGAACATTTGCAAAGTATTTTGTCACCCTTCATTAATCAAGTTTCTTAAAAATAGTAAACGACACACCCTGCCTCAACCATAATTTGTAATATTGTTATTGGCGTCAACTATAGATTGGATACATAAAACAAAATTATAACACAAAAGCCATAGTTGCTATTCAGTGAGGGGAAAAATAATCCCAAATCCCTTAAAACAGATGGAACCATTTTAGCAGAGATCTGAAATAGGCTCTCCATTCAGTGTTAGCAGGGCGCTCTCATCAACCAAACCAGAAAAGTGTGAATGTACTCTGCCTGGACGCTAATGAGTCAGGACATGCCACTCTTGCCCCCCTCCCACCAGCACCCCCATCACTAAGACGGCAAGGGAGCAGCTGCCCACCTTGATTTAATTACCCCTGCAGATATACCTCCATGCCTCAGCCCCTCCGCATGGACATTGTGGCCCTTCCCTCTATACCACTCTCAGACGCGGGTCTTCATAAATCCTGCGGTGGTGATGAGTGCTGTCTGGCCCCCGTCTAGTGTTGCCAAATGCCTTCCTCAGTGCCGCGCCAAGCCCTGAGTCCCCATCACTGGGCCCTGAGAGAGGGCACCCACTGCCAACATCACTCAGCCAACACCATTTCTCATTGGCGCTGATGTGCGGGAAAATATACGTCTCTCCTTAAAAGGCATTGTTCCCCAGGCTACAGATTATTTTTCTTTCTTTTTTCGCCACTTCCTCAAAAAAAAGGACAACATATATTAAATCACGGGAGGCTACTGTGAGAGAGTGTCTTAAATTCTGCACGGATCATGGCTGGCCCACGGCGCTCACTTGCTCCACACTGTGAACTGAAGGTGAAAAAAGTAGTCCAGCCAGCCAGCCTATCTTTTTTTCCCTTTTCCACTCATGTGATCCAGGGCTGCTCACTTTAAGGATTATTCTCAGCATCTCCACTTTGCCATCTCCCTAATCCTTCCCTTTGCCTCTATCTGAACTCATGGGGAAAAAATAGGGGAAGGAAAAAGAAACAGGAAAGAGAATGGCTCCTCTCACTGAGAAGAGAAATTCTCTGATATCAAACACTTCTGGCTGCTCCTCGTCTCTCCTAGTGTCTGGCAGAAAGAAAGAACCAGGCAGGAGTACAAAAACAACATGACAGCCAGACTATAGGCTAGTCTACTCTTCATTTAAGGATAATGTAATCTGCTTTTTCTGCAGTACTGCCAAAAATGTAAGGTTGACCCTTTAGTTATAATCAGTAGGGTTTGGTATACAGTAATGGTATTATTTTTTAAAACTATAGACAAGTACGACTTGGTGGATACTGTAAATACCCATGTTTTTGTGTGTGATAAGGCAGGTATTTTTACATTTTAGCGTCAAAGGAACCTCCTCACCCAAAAATATGCAACAAATGAATGATAGATCATACTGAAACAGTCGCTGCGGCTAAAATAAGCAAAACGGAAACAGCCTCCTGTAGCAACAAACCAAACGCAGGGGTGCCTCCCTCAAGCAGGGGCAGACGTATGAATGACACACAGAGAGGTCTGTTTTTGAATCCCAGCTCACTTTTTTAAAGTGAAATGGAGCGCAACCCATGATTAAAAATATTGAAACCCGGGGCAATTTGATGTAAGGCAGGTTCTCAGTGGAGTCCATATAGACTTCAGTGAGAGGAGTAGGGCCGGGCATTGCTAAAGTCAGACTTCATAAAAATGAAGCAGGAGAAGTTCCTTCTTATGGAAGTGCAGAAAGCTCCTCCTGTCAGGCCCAATGCTTTCCTTCTGAGATGCATATTGTATTATAACATCATTTTTCTCTGCCGTTATCAGGAATAATTTATTGCCTTTTGAAATGATAATAATTAGGCATTGTACTGATGGCTGCATAGTTCCGATTTGTGTTCCCTGTTACTCTTTAACACAAACACTATATGATTCAAGCATCTTAAATGGCTCCAATTTATCTATAATTGCTTCCTGGATTTGACCAAATCCACAGTGCAGACTGAACAAGAAGGATGAAAAAAGCCTTTTACAATCCCCATGAGAACCAGAGATCACTTATAATGGAATGATGAATATTCTAGACAGAATTCCTTACTCAGTTCCACTTAACTTCTATGTAGACTTGATGGGCCAGATTCGCTACGCTCTTTTCCATTTTAAATGCGGATCAGAGGCTACATTTGCAGCAAACTGTCTCAGTAAGGATGGCTTACGCTAAAATCAGGGGTCAGGACATGACCTAAAACATAGCACATGGGTTCAGCGGTTAAGAACATGCAACAAACAAATTGCTGTATACTGTATATGTGCCACTGAACCGTCATGTAAAATGTGATGTTATTTTCTGATTTAATTTTAAGATAGAATGTGTGTACAGCAACATATTTGCTGCAAAATATTTTTGTGTTGACCAAAAGGGCTTGGTGTTTTTACTGGCTTCACACATAGGCCACATGATCAGCCAGGCCGTGAACAGATAGTGTTGTTCTACTATGTAAAGCCAATTTGTACTGAGGGTACCAAATCTGTCTGTTATCAAGATGACCTCAGCTGTACTCTTCTGATGGATTGCCAGCTATGTAACCAATGAAAAAGCATCCGTCTAATCAGAATGGAAAGCACGTACAACTCACGTGATCTGGAGAGAGTCTTGCTTATTTTTATCTGAGAAGTCTTACCGTGAATAAAGTTTGACATTCGCTTGACAGCCAAGGGCACTGACCTTTGCATGGGGCATTGTCATGCTGGTACACTTGAGAAGTGTGCAGCAGGCAGCCACACTAGATCGAAAAATGATGCTTTGGGGTATGTGTGTGTGTGTGTGTGTGTGTGTGTGTGTGTGTGTGTGTGTGTGTGATACCAGATAGCAGTAGCTATCACATTCAGTGCTCTACATGATTCAGAATCTTTCCCCTCAGATTCTTATTTGAGCCAGTTTGAGATTAGATTTGTTTTTGTTTGCATGCCTGAAGGTATGTAATTGGATGAAAAAGATGGGAAACATCTGTTTTCTGTATTTCTGTATCACTGTGTTCTTATCTTGCTGAGTGAGGAACAAAGCATTTTTCAGACAGTTTTTATCACTGACATATCATGCTCTGACAAGGCTACTACGACAAGGGATGAATATTGATTTATTTCAAACTGTTCTTCCAAAAACAATTAAAAATAAAAGGAAAAATAAAAAAACGGAAGTATCACTCATACTGTCAGGTTGTTGAAAACAGCCACTTACAAACCGACAGTTTCAACCGACAACAGATCTGTTAAACAACTCCAGTAGCTCACCACCAAAAGTTAGACTATGAGTCAATTAATACACAACTCCTAACGGGAAAGAGTGAATGAAGCAGACTGGAGGAACCAGTCTCCATGTGAACTCAGCTTTCCTCTGCCTGGTCCATCTGGGTATCATCCAAGCACCTTCTCGCCGGCTCTAGTGGCAAACTGACGCCTCCAATAAAACCCTTCACTAACTTCCACCCCAGACTCCTTAATGTCTTGGCAGCGCTTTGTTGTGCTGTGCTGAACCTCCGCACAAAATGGAGTCGCCCATCCTACACCCTTCGCCAGCAGCGTGCAGCGGAACATAAATCAGAACCCGAGAGCCCTGAGCGTTTCCAGAGAAATTAAAAAACGTTTGGGGAACCTGTTCTGACGACCGAGGGCCAAAATGGAGCCGGTTGCACTCCAGCGTATTTCTCCGAACAGCTCCAGGTGTGAGGTGACACGGGCTGACAAAGCACATGAGTTCACAGACACCATTGGAGCGTGCCAGTAGACCAAAGCCACCTCACGGCCAACAGTTACAAATACCACTTCTCTGTGAGGGCCTATTGTGATCCTCTTCGTGGGTGCAGGGAGTGGCTGTGTGGCTGCACTGAAATGCAGTCCATGCAACCGTGACCATGTGTATTCTGTCGACTATAAACTGTGCCGGTGAAATGACTTCATAGAGCTATTAAATGTAATATAATATACATATATAAGAAATATATTCTTACTTTTGGCCACATTAGTGGTATATTACAGGATCAAAAAAGGCTTTGTTCAACCTTCTCAGGTTTAGAAGTAGTAATAGGCCTACTTTACAAAATTCCTTTTTGTGCTCTATCTTATACCGTCACAGGGTGTATTTAGATGTTAGGTGTTGGTGATTCTAAAGGATTTAGACTTAAGAAGTTAAAAAGAAGGATAAAAAAAAGTCAATAGCACGAGAAATTAATTCTGATTTTCTGTATTTATTTTATATTGTATTTTACTGTTATTAAAATTTTTAATTACAGACCCATTTTAAATTACGAAATTTGTGTCATTTTATAAAAATTACACAAAATGTTGCCAAAAGTGGCCCCATGACTTAGCGGCAGCAGTATCATTTGTCAAAATGATCCATATCTGAAGCCTGAGGCCCACGTAGGCTGTTTCAGTGCTACAGTAGCCCAACTGTGGGTGTGAGAGGGAGAAATAAATAGCCAGACCACCCTTCCTGACCGGCTGGTCAAAACAATAGGTTCCCAAATTGTGAAAAGAAACACAGAACGTTATCTTTCCAGCTATGACGCGAACGTGGAACAAAATGGTGAAAAAGAAAAAGAAAGTAAGGATCAGCTAATATGGAGCAGGTCAGCTAATATGGAGCAGGCTAATTTAGCTATAACTGAAAGACACTTGAGGTGTTAGCCTTTGGAGCGTCTCTTCTACCTTAACACAATAACACTTTCACTCTAACAGCCCCCCCTCCCCCCTCGCCCCTTTGTAAGGCTGCACTGTTAGGCTGGACATTCTAAATGAGAAACAGACCCAAATGGACCTCTCTGGCTCCCCTCTCCTGTCATTTTTCAACCCTAGCTGAAAAAAAAAACTAAAAAGGAAAAAAAAGTGCAAGTGGACCGAAAATAGTTAGTAGGCGATTGTGAGCCAACAGGTTTCTGAAGACTGTTTTCTCTCCACATCCCTTGCGAGTCACGCAACTTGCCTGTCAGGACTCTGGCTGGAAAATGGGAGGGGGTTGGGGATGACAGAACGATTGATTCAGTCACTGTGTCACTCTCAGATGTTTTTTGTTTTTATGGATGCAAGTCCAAACATACACAGTAATGGAACACACACACACACACACACACACACACACAAAGGTATTTGGGTCAGTTAGTCAGGAGTGTCACAATAAATTCCATTCATGAAAAGTAGGGGAAATAAAGTTGAGGGACTGATTTACAGGAGGGTATCAGTCATGTTAAAAATTAAGTTTTGAGTTGCATCTCAAATCACACACGCGTCGTTGACAGTAGGCTTTACCTCTGTATTGACAACATGTCACTCCTTTGCAAACAGTTTTAATTGACCTGGCCATTTTGGTTTAAGTAATCTGTTTGCTTCTGAGAGAAGGGAATCAGACCTACTATTTGGATCATGCTGAAAGCCTACTGTAGATGTTGCTCTGAATCAAGCCGCAATAAACCTACGTGTGGACATGTCAAAGCAACAAATCATAAGCCCATAAAAATGTTCTCTGCCCATGTTTTCAGACCAAAGAACGTTCTTTTAGTTATAACCTCAGCTTTGGCACACCTGTAAAGCTCACCTCACCGGGTTAGCTGTCACCTGACTTTTGCAAACAAACTCTTTTTGTGATACTTTAGGCTACCACAGGGAACTTACAAATGGCCGAACACAGCAGAAAGACCTTTCCCTTGTAAGGTTACTCACATGGTCAGCGCTAACTCCATAGTAAACGGGTCCAACCTGCCGAAACAATTACAAGTCCCAAGGTATAAAGCCATACATGTCAAGTATTAGTGCTTCTGTCTTGGGCCACAAATTGTAGGCACACATGGTTCTTTTCTTTCCTTTTGGAGTTATACATTTCTGTATTAATAAATATATGATTAAAACGGGCAGACAGGATATTGTGGATGTTGATGATTTCTTTTTGGATTTTCTTCCCCTGGCTGATACTCTTGCAGAAAGCCTGACCCTACTGACTGGCTGAAGCTGAGGGGAAGCAGGTGTACTAATCACAGACAGCGAGAGGGAAGTGTGGCCCAGCGGTCAGAGAACTCCACAACGAGCCCTGACAGCAGAGAACATCTGAAGCCCCTCAGGCCTAACACCAGAGCTGCTGCTGCAGTAGCTCAGCTTCTTCTCCTCCTGCTGCTGCCGTGGAAACACAGATGCAGCCCTATGGTCCACTTGGTCCACTCCACAATCTGGCAGTTAACCGCTGGAACAACATGCCAAGACGTGTTCTCCTGCTTTCCGGTATTTAGAATAACCATTTGATTAACGATGTGCATTGTAATTAGAGGCATTTTTTCCTATAGCTGGATAAATATTTCTCTTTCCGAGGGGTCTGAAAATGAATCCACTTATTGAAGCTGCTTCAATAGCCTATAAAGTGCAAGGCTGTTTCAATGGCAGTCATTGAATTCTGATTGCATGTTATTATGTTGATGATTTATCATGCTCGATTAATGCAACACTTTCTTCTATGAATGGAGATCTCTCTCCATTTCTCTCCATCACTAAAGGTGCATTACACAGGGGCGGTGGTGGGGGTTTCGTGTGTGTGTGTGTGTGTAAGGCGCCACTGTAGTGTGTTCAGACCATGCTCGCACTTCAGGGATTCATTTCTGGTGATTTTTTAAGCTGCTTCACCACAGATGCTTTTAAGCTGCTTCACCCCGACACAACAGACATTGATCTCCATAGGGAGGTGGGAGCTACTGTAGCTGCGTGCCGCTAACACAAATTGCATTTCCAACTCTGCTGCATAGCAGACAGAGAGCATATGTGTACACATACACACAATTATCAAATTGTAAAATAATTTTCCTGTCATTGTTGTAATAGGGCACCAGTTATGGCAGGCGCCCATTGGAATTATGGTTTGGCGTGCTCCAGGGTGTATGAATTCATACGCTTTCACAAGCTTTTGATGTTTTGAGGAGAGATAGAGACTAATACAAAATATGATTGCTTTTCCTGCAAACCTTTTTTTCTGTTGGCTAATTATAATGTTAATCTTTAAGCTCTCAACTTTGTAAGCTCTTAACATCTTTGTTCCAAAACTCTATGAAAGAGTGTATTTGGTGTCATGTGAAAGAAATTGGAATGTCCTATTTCCAAAAACTACAAAAAGCAAAGAACATAATTTTTCTAGTGTCACCCAATAGCCTTATATTTTATCTTATGAATACAAATATTAATATAATGAGTTATTATTCCTTCAAACCAAGACGTTTGGAAAAACAACCATGTTGCACACTTGTTATGTTGTTGAAATTCAATGAGGCATGAGTGAAAAATGAACAACACAGACAAAGTGACATCCAAACACCTTGTTGGGGTTGGATATGCGCTGGTAGACATTTTGTTCCACAGTACACACACAGCCAGAATCTCTTCTCATCACCTCTGTGCTGGGGTGTAAATCTGTGAGACATGCACAGCGCTGATCCAGTGGGAGCTGGGCACAAGCCAACATCAGCCACACAGCAGGGGGTCCAGTCCAGTGGATCAGGAGGAGAACCAGGGCTAAAGTAAGATGTCATGTCATGCTTTCTTCTGCACAATTTATAAGGTGCATAGTCAACACATCCACTGTGGCTGCTTTTAGCAGTCTCCTGATCTAGCCTATGCATAAATATACTTCAGAATGAGTATCATTCACAATCAGGGTAAGCGTTTGACATTTTCCGCATACATGACTGTGTACTTTAAAATATGTGATTATGTAGGTCCTACATTGTAGGATTGTAGGTTTCAAGTAGATTTTCATTTTTCAGGCCTAATGAAAAAACAGCTTATCCTGATTGTGACATTAGCCGTAAGATCACATTTGTGTTACTGTGAATAATATGCATTTATTATTGCCATACTGTAATGTAATAGGCTGCATACAGCTTGAAATCACTACGCAGGAGTCAACTCTGAAGCAGCTCTCCATTCACTAGTTTACTGCCTTTATTTAGTGGAACAAGACATCCTGTGATCCCTTCATACAGTACGTATTGTGCAGTTCTGTGAAATCTTTCATGCTGAGGGGACACAACACCCATTAGAAGTATTATGGAATTTTGAACGGCCACTGATGTAAATAGGTCAACACACCCTAGCTAGACAGTGTGCATAGACAATATAGGTCTCAAGTTTTCTGCCTTTCCTTCTGGCTGAAAACACAGTTGAAAAGCTCAAAATGATCTTAACCAACACTTGAATAAGAGGGACACAGAAGCAAATTTCCTCCATTTCTTAGTGAAGAAATGGTGCAGAAATCCTCTGCCAGCTATGCAAACATGCCTGCCTTCCATGTGAGTACGCAATTTTATAATTATCCATTAGATCAACATCATATGCATTCTTGGCATGTTTCTCCACTTGAATCCGTTATGAGACACATCTTAGGAAAAGCTCTTATACTCATAAACACTTCCTATACACAGTATGCTGGATTTTGTGTGTATGAGTTAAATATTTCACTACCCTATTAATAAACAGGATTCACTCCAACAGTAGATCGTCCGCTGTAACCTTGTTTTCTGTGCTGTGATTATCCTTGAGAGCCAATTCCAGCTCACACTAGAAAAAAAAACATGTTCTGGCAAAGAGCTTTGTGATGAAGTATAAATTTAACTGACCTTCCAAACTACTCTAGTGAGAACCAGAGAAGTTGTTCTTTGTTTAACTTTTAATTGGATTTTAATTCCCATTCCAAGGCCATGGCTTTTAATTTGGGAGAAGAACACAAGAGTCTAGTTTGACAAAAGAAATCAGTAGAAATTTATTATTTCCTTTAAATATATGTACAGATTATTTCTACCATCATTCTGCTGCCAAGTATCTGGAGAGCGGTCTTGATTAAGCCTCAAAATGGAGTCCAATGCAGTCCTATCCTTCAAGTCAAAATGATTCTTTTTTGTTGTTGCTAATTTGCTGTCCAAATGTCTGTCATTGCATCTTAACTTTTTTTACCCAATGGGAACCAGTTTGCCTTGAGGCAGTGGTGGTGTTGTGTGTTGTGCATGCACCAGAGGTAGCCAAACAATCCTCTGGGAACTCCAGGACATTTGATTGATGTAGTCGTCTCCATCCGCTGGCTCAGAACAGTGCAAGCAAATGCAGCGAAACAACATCAGAACACTGCGACTTTCAACACTCGTGTCACTTGCAGATGTCTGGAGAGAAACCCCTAACAAACATGCATGTATGATTGCGCTTGGACAACCATTAAAAAACCACCAAGACATCAATGATGGTTCGCCTCAAATCAAACAGGACACAAGCACATGTATGCCATACCACTTAACAATGCCTTGGCATCACATTGCAATATGTCACTGGCCTTTTGTTCACAAAGCATTTCACTGAAGGACACAAGTGTGATTGGAGAGCTAGGCCCCTGCTACGATACGAAAAGAGAAAATACATTTGCAATACCAATCAATTTGTTCTGGTCTGAAAGAACAACAACAATCAGTCACATTACAGTGAGGCGGGGGGTAATCATTGGCAACAAGTTAATGTCACACAAAATTCGGTGAGTTTTACTAGAAGGCTACATGTCCAAGCTTTTCTACAAAAATGCTTGCTAAGATGTATATTTAAAAAAAAAAAACAGTTAAAAAGACATTTTTTGGATATAATACAGAACTCTGGTTGCCTAAATTTCCCAACATTCCCTCTCTTCAGTATAAATAATTATCAAAGCACAGTTTTCACTCATTCACATCACAGATGTCAAAGATTCACAAACACACCATACGGGTATCCTAGAAACTATACAATAATACATCTTACATACTATGGCTGCTAGCATACATACAAATATACATATACGTAAATAGATTGTAATGAAAAACACTTCTTCATTGGAGGCTATGGCACCGTAAATTAACACCATACAACATAAAAAAATAAATGAGATAGACTGAAAGTATTAGACATGTTCATGAGCATCAAAATACGAAAAAAGTCTGTTCCCCTTTCAAAATGTACATAAACAGTACAAGTCTACAAAGTGTTCATGAAGAAAGGGTTTGGCTGACCTTGGATTTCAGTCCCAAATCTAATAACAGTCTGACAAAAGAGCACTACACGCTTATCTCCCTGGCCAGCCAGCGAGGCGATGCAAAAAGGGCACATACATCTTCCGACATCAAAACTAAGGCTGGTCTGATAAAAGGGTATCGTCATTGAACAGCAGCAACAGTATCAACTCTTTATAACCCTCGAGTTATCAGAGACCTACGTCACAATGTGGGCCGACAAAGGGGGATGAGACGGCCCCCCTATTGTCCCCTCTCTGTAATCTCTTCATCCAATCTCTATGGTCCACGTCAGACACTTCCTGTGGTGTCCTCCGCGAGTGCTCCCAATGACTCGTTAGGGAGCGAAAGGTTTGCTCTTATGTGCCGTTCTTTACAGGGAAAGTCTTTGGCAGCAGCAGCGGTGGTGGCAACGGCGGCGGAAGCCGAGCGAGTTGGTCAGATCCTCATCTCGGAGTCGTCGCTGTGGTCCGTGGTGCTGATCATGGAGGCCGAGGGGCCCTGAGTGACCCCGAACGGGGACACGGCCGGCGAGCGGGCAGCCAGTGGCGACAACGACGGCGAGAAGCTGGGCGACATGGCGGCCGAGGAGATGGAGCCCTCGTGGCTGATAGGCGAGCGCCGTAGTGACGTCAGGTGCGGGAACGTCCGGCCGATGGCCATCGGCTTGGGCGGCACCGACTTCGCGCCGGGGTGAGCGACGGACGTGATGAGAGGCGGTGGGTCTATCCGGGGCTTGGGGTCAGTCTTGGCCTTGGGCTGGAAGGGTCTGCGAGGGTTATTGGGCGGTATGCTCTCGTCCTTGAGCCGGGCGATCTCTGTGAAGACGTTAGCCAGCGGCTGGAACTGCGGGCACCAGTTGAGCAAATAGTCCCAGTTGTAGCTGCCCCGTAACTCCTCGTCACTGGCCACGATGGCGGTCAGAGAGCCGTCCACTGGCGGCTTCCCATCCTCGGGGAAGGTGTAGTCCTTCGGATGGGAGACATTCAACCCCCTGCCCACACCCAGGTATCCACCACCCTCATCCCTGTAGACGGGCAGCTGACCCGAGAGTAGGGTCCCACTGAGACTGCCCAGTTTCTTCCCTTTGAACCACTGGCTGGCGTCCAGGGCTCCCGGCTCACAGGAGATGTCGGACAGCTGGTCCGCGTCCTGCTGGATACCCGAGTCGGGCCCTCGGGCGGAGATGTGCTCCTGCATGGAGGACGTGATGCTGGCCACGCGCGGGTACTCGTTGATCATCCGGATCTCGTCGTCCTCGGCGGCCTCCGCTGAGCCTCTTCCACTGGAGTGGGAGGGGTCCAGGGAACCCCCGCGGGGGTAGGTGGCTCCACCTGCCCCACCCTGGTCACCTCCATAACCGGGAAGGGTTTGGTGATAGATCCTCTCCCCTCCTGCAGACTTGGAGTCATCCAGCTTTTGCATGGCCGTGCCTGAGGTGGTGTTGCCAGTGTCCTGGCCTTTCTTCCTGCGCTTGGACTTCACAACGTACAGGGCAATGGCAATGATGACCAGAATGACCACAACACCAAGGGAGGCAGCGATGATGCATATCAGAAGGATGTTAAGATCTGGCGCCAGGCCAAAGTTGGTGTTTGTCACATCGATGGACAGCTGAGCTGTGGTCACTCGAGAAGTATCCAGGGGGCCATGCGCTGTTATATCTACCGTCATCAAACGAGTCTCCCTCTTTGAGCGGCCAGACCCACTCGAACTGTCCATCTTGAGGAAGACCACCCCTGAGGTCTTATTTACATCGAAGTACGGCGAGGGATTAGGGAAGGAGTAGAGCACTATGCCGTCCACCCCTCCGTCTTCATCCATGGCCTGGACTTGACCAATGCTCTGGCCCTTCTTGGCTCCCTCTGGGATGACAAAGGAGAAGTCGGTGGTCGTGAACATCGGATCGTACTCGTCCACGCCTGTGACGTACACCTGTATAGTGACCGTGGCCGAGTTATTGCCGGCATCTACTGCCACTGCTACGAAACTAAAGGAGTTGATCTTCTCAAAGTCAAAGGTTGTGCGAGTGCTCACTTCACCAGTGGTCTGGTCAATCAGGAAGGAGTCCCTTCCCAAGCCGGAACGATCCACCATGAAGTACTTCAGCTGCCCATAGATTCCGGTGTCGTAGTCGATGGCATGGAGCACAGTGACAGGTGAATTCGGTGGCTGGTTCTCCCGGATGTTTGCGGTCATGGTCTCGATAGGAAAATACGGCCGGTTGTCGTTGACGTCCTTCACTTCCAGGGTGACTGGTGCTAGGGCAAAATGGCCGTGGCCGTCTGACGCCTGGACAATAACCACGTGTGAGGACCGGCTCTCGCGGTCCAGTGACCGCTGCAGACGCAGCGCTCCCGTCCACTGGTCGATGAAGAACAGCTCCATCTCGTCGCCCGAACTGATGCTGTACTGGATCTCGGCGTTCGGAGCCGAGTCTGGGTCGGTGGCGGTCAGACGGAGAACCTCCGTGCCTGACCCTGCGCCCTCACTCAGCGCCACCGCGTACTCGGCGCGGCTGAACACGGGTGGGTTGTCGTTGACGTCGCTGACGGTGATGACGGCGGGGACGCTGGAGCTGCGCTGGGGCACTCCGCGGTCCGACACGACGATGGTCAGGTTGTAGCGCGACGTGGTCTCAAAGTCGAGTGGCTCGGCGAGTATCAGCGTGCCCACCGTCTGGAAGCCGTGCCCCTCGATGAAGCGTACGCTGCTCTCGATCTGAAAGGCGTTCCCAGAGTTGCCGCTGGCGATGGCAAAGTCGAAGCCGGAATTCTCCTGTGACAGGTCTCCATCCACGGCCTCCAGCGTTAAGATGGTGGCTCCAGGGAGCTGGTCCTCGGACACAGTGGCCCGGTACTCCGACTGGTGGAACATGGGGGCGTTGTCGTTGACGTCGGTCAGCTGGACCTGCACGGTGGTGATGGAGGACAGGGATGGGGTCCCTCCATCTCGAGCCTCAATGACGACATTCACAGAGGGGCGCTCGGGGTCAAACTCTGCTTTTTCATTGATGAAGAGGGTGCCTGTGAAAAAAAATAAACATAAGACATAAACATCAGCACTTCACAACTGATTAGGACAATATCAATAAACAATTTACTGTTACATAAAGGTAGCAGGCAGCATTTATGGTAGGCTTTAAATCATTTATTTATAGTATTTTATCAAACTTTTTCCTGGCATTGAACTGCCATGCCACCCTTGTTTAAACACAGAATTAAAGAGAAAAAATGTACTGAGCATCTCACCATTATTAGGGTTGATATAAAAGCCATCTCTTGTAGATGACATCACTCGGTAGGTGACCTTTCCGTTCTCGCCTGAGTCTCGGTCAGTGGCCGTCACGGTGACGATAGGACTTCCAGGTGGAGAATGCTCTGGCAGGGTTACCTGGGAAATAAAAACAAGTCTATGTCATGTACAGTTTACAGCAAGGAGGAAAGGACCTATAAAAGCCTTCATCCTAATTCATCTCCACTCCCTCCCCAAAGTCCCTCCTCGTTAAAAGTGAAGTCATTTCCACTCACACTGGTAAACCTCAACAGTCATATTCATGTTGAGACTGACTATAAAAAAGTATTTTTTACAGTGAGTTTGTGTATACAAGAACAAATTACCCAGTTAGGTTAATTCAATTCCATCAAATTTAATAAGGTGTGAATATCTGGAAAACCTACAACCTCTGGAGCAATAAATAAACCTTAGTAGACACTTTCAATTGAAAGATTCAAATGAAACGCAAACTGATGCAAATAAATGTAAAGTGACACACAACAAAAAACAGATCCCATATGATTACTTTTAAAAAGTCTGACACATATACAGACTCATTGAAGTGTTTCAAATAAGGGAGGCTTAAAGCTGAGGTAATGTGCTAACATTCATTGGGTTCAACGGGCCACCCAATAACTGTTATTCACCTGGTAGAGATCCTGGCTGAACGTGGGGACATTATCATTCACATCCTCCACCAGGATGGTGAGGTTGGCTTCACTCTTGTGCTTAGAGTCCGAGGCCTGGATGGTCAGAGTGTACCACGTCTTCTCCTCGAAGTCGAGCGGAGCCGTCAGGGACACTCTGCCGTTGAAGCGGTGGATTCCGAACTTCCCTTGTGACGGCGCATCCAGCTGGAGGGAGTAGGACAGGGCGGGGCTCGAGTCAACGTCGTTCCCCGTCACCATGGTTATCTCCGTGCCGATCAGGGAGTCTGAGGGGTGGGCAGAGGCAGACAGAGATAGCTCTCTCAGACAGGGTGACGAGTGAGGAGAAGCAGTGGCAGGAGAGTAGGAACACTTAATACCTCTTGATAACTATCATGTGTGAACCAGAGTGCTCTTGAAAAGGCACTGAGATATGGAAATGGTTATGGTCAGGAGAAGTGAACGGTTGTTTTAAGTCTTTGCTGAGCTAAAATAAGTCCTGGTCATAAGTGAAGTAGTATATGTATGGGGCAGCATGGTCAATCACTCACTCTCTGGCACGCGCACTTCCAAAGGCAGGGGGATGGTGGGGCTGTTGTCATTGAGGTCAACGATGATCACAGTCAGGACAGCAGTGCTGGTCAATCTTGGGCTGCCCCGGTCCGTCGCCGTAACAACAAGCCTGTCCAAAGGAACACTTCCAAGGTTAGAGCATTGAGATCAACTTGACTGTGTTTTTTTTTTTTTTAAATCTCCTACAGCTGTAATTTTTTGTCCTTTTATTCTACCCCTAAAAAACACGTAAAAAGAAAGAATGAATTTATTTTCAGGGTAAGGACAAAAAGAACACACTGATAAAATAAACTTGAACCACCAGCGGGTCAAAATATGTGAGAAATGAAACTCCCAGCGCGAGTCGGAGAGCAGAGGGGAGCACTTCTGAATCAAAACACATGGGGAAAGCCGAGAGGGCTGAAGCCCATCACACACAGGGTGATAACGCCACTGAGAGAGAGGGGGAGAGAGAGACAGAAAGAGAGAGAGAGAGAGAGAGAGAGAGAGAGAGAGAGAGAAATAGAGCGCAGGAGGGAGGACTGGTACATTCCACAAAGCAGGGGAACGAAGCCCCCAAAGAGCTATGACTTCACTTTGCTGCACTGCAAGACAAGGAACACACACTCGCACACACACACACATTCACACACACACACACACACACACACACACACTCACTTGGTCTGGGTCCAGATCTCGCGATCCATGATGGCCGCTGTGGTTATGCTGCCCGTCACAGGGTCAATCTTGAAGAGGCCACTCATGCTGGAAGACTGGATAGAGTAGGTCACCTGACCGTTCTGCCCCTGGTCCACATCCTCGGCCAAGACCTGTGAGGCAAAACGGTTAACTCAAACTCCCATGATTACAGGGTGTGGACTTTCATTGGACAGTGGGAAGCCATGTGATAATATAAACATCTTAACCAGATCTTTTAAATACTCTGGAAACTGTGTTTGCACATCATTACATTAACTCATTTGGAAAGACGCCATGTTGACTGTGGGAGGCCTGACCTGGATGATGGGGGCATCGTAGCCCTGTGCCTCGCGCATGTAGGCCACGTAGTTCTGCAGCTGGAAGCGCGGGAGGTTGTCATTGACGTCCTGCAGAATGAGGTTGAGGGCCATGAAAGAGCTGGAGGATGCAGTCTCAGCCTTCACCACTAGGCGGAGTCTTGGGGTGTCCTCAAAGTCCAAACCACTGGAGCTCTGAACCCAGATCTCACCTACAGGGGAAAGCAGGTATATGGCCAGTTCTGAGATATGTCTCTAGGCATCTATAATAAATAATGCAATGAATTCAGAGGAACACATAAAAAACAGGATGTGGTGGACTTTATCTGCACCTTGGACTATGCTTCTCCTGTGAATTTAAAACTGCTTGTCAGTGCCATGCTGAACCCTCTTCCAGGAAATCTCCTAGAGGCTCTCTCTCTCTATGTCTCGCTGTGTGCGGCTTCACTCACCAGTGTTTGCGCTGATGCTGAAAGACTGCAGTCTGTTTCCGCTGAAGATGCTGTAGCTGATGCCTTTGCGGGAGCCGTCTGGGAACTGGGCCTGGGCCTGTGCCACCTGCGTGCCTGCAGGACGAGAGGGCCACAGTTAACTCTTCACTCCAGCACTAGGGCAGCCCACAGACTGAGGGGAATTCTGTTTTTTTATTTTTTCCTTTTTTTCTGCTTTTTTCTACTTTTCTAGGAAAAATATGGTTGTTCTTGGTTGTTCATGGTTCTTCCTTTTCTTATTCCAGAAAGGTGAGCAAAAACATTTTCCCACACAATTTAGACATACTTTGCCAAGAATTATATTATTGCATCATATCCACACTATTAATCTTTCAATAACTATTTCATGTAATTGTCATTGTTTTATTGGGATTTCTAATCTATTAAGAGACTTGTTAGGAGACAGGAGAAGTGAACCGTGTAACTGACCTTTGGCTGCATTCTCTAGCAGGCTCACATCTCTGGCCGTGCGGGAGAAACGGACACCGCTGTAGTCCTGCTCCTTCACATAGATGATGACCACCCCCAGGGAGGACTGGGATGGGCTGCCCTGGTCCATGGCCTCCACGATGAGGGTGCGATGGGCCTGCGAGAGGCCGTTGAGAGCCTCCGTGGCCCGGATCTCCCCGGTCAGTGAGTTGATGGTGAAGCCCCTCACTGGACTCGCGAAGCGGTAGAAAACGGAGCCGTTGGCGCCGAAGTCCTTGTCCTCGGCGCGCATGGTGGCCACCACCTGATGCACGGCCACGGTCCTGCTGGACACGTTAAGGACGAGGGGGTCCTGGATGAAGAACGGTGCGTTGTCGTTGACGTCCAGCACGGTGACGGTCACCTGGGTGGTGGCGTTGCGCGGCGAGGCCGGGGAGCAGTCGACGGCGACCACCTGGAAGCTGTAGGAGCTCCGCCGCTCGCGGTCCAGCGGCGCCGCCGTGGTAACGCGGCCCGTGTCCGGGTCAATGGCGAACGCCCCGCCGGCCTCCTGACTCAGGAAGTACATGATCTTCCCGTTGTCCCCGTCGTCCGCATCCGAGGCGGACACCTCCAGCACCAGGGAGCCCTCGGCCGCGTCCTCGGAGATGTCGACCGCGTGGCTAGCGCTCGGGAACGCCGGGGTGTTGTCGTTGACGTCCAGCACGGAGATCTGCACCTGGGTCACGCTGCTGAGGGGGGGCGTGCCACGGTCCTGGGCCGCCACCTCCAGAGTGTAGCTGGCCCGGCTCTCGCGGTCTAAGCCTCGGGACGTGGACAGCGCTCCGGACACCCTGTCCAGCTGGAAGTCTCCATCAGGATCGCCAGCTGCAGAAAAGGGATAGAGAGAGGACACGACATGAACATCCACTGGAGGTTCAGTGGCCTGGAACAACCCTTCAGAGTGTTATAAAAGCAGAACACATGTGTGTGTGCATATATCTTCACAACTCATTCACAACTATAAAAGTACTCTTATTAAAATGCTTTCAATGCAAACATGAGCCAATGCCATCAGCACTACAGATAAACCATATCATATGCCACTTTGTCATATGCTTGGTGCTGCATTTTGAGTGCACATATAAGTCAATGTTTAGAATGTGTTATTATAATAATAAAGTCATTTGAAAATGATTTTGACTACTTAATAAACAGATAAAGCCTTTCACATACAGCTGCCGAGCACCGAGTCATCCAGTCCCACAACTCAAACATGACTGTTTTTTTAAAATGACCTATCATGGTATGAAACACAATAGAACCCAGGGTGCATATTATTCCAAAGAGCACTCCAAGCTTAACCACATGCTCAAACTCAACACCACAGACACACACTGAGCTTTATCTTCACTTCAAAAACAAGAACTTTGAGGCTATCCCAGGTGAATCTTGTGAGATAAATAAGTAAGCTTATGTCAGATCTAAAGCCCTTGGTGAACACTTTGGTGTTTCTTTGAAGATGTCACCGCAAACAGGTCAAACTCCCAAATGATGAATGCTAGCAAGTCTATATTCTACACGCATACAGACTCCTGCTGTTACTGTGATGATCACACGCTCACATACACACCTGCATGAACACACATAGTCACCACAACCCTTCACACACACTCACTCTCTTACACACACACACACACACACAAATATACACACTGTGTCAGATCTGGTGACAGTAAGATTTTAGTCTTTCCCAGGTAAATCCACTGAGCTTTAGGTATCTCATTCTCTGCTGAAACTCATGAGCCAGACCCCTGTGTTCCCAATGTGAGTTCCACCTGCGAGGGAATCCCACCTGATGCATATACAAGATGTCAGATTATGTGCACTAATGAGGTATACCTGTGATCCACTTCAGAAACCAGGCCATTCTCACCGAGGATGCGGGGAGAAAACATCTATTGTTAAATCACCCTAGAGGTTTACAGGAGCAAAATTCTTTTGGGGAATACTAATGAAAGTACATCACGAGTTGTTCTAGTAGAGTAGGAGTGCAAGGCTATGGGAAAGCAGCACTCATACAGTAACAGCTATTCTATGTCTATGGTCCTGTACTCCACTGCCCCACAGATGATAAACCCATAACGATGGAATAGTATTTTACTATATTAGCTCACAATAATATTAGCTCACAGCTATAAACAACCAGTGCTTTCAGGCCAGGGACTACTGGACCTATATGATCTTGCACTCCATTGTCCAAAAGTACTAAAATATGAGTAAGAAGGATGGTATGTGCACACTGGAGATCAAAGCGAGATGACCGCCATACCTATGATCCGGTACTCCAGCACTCCGCCCTCTCCTGTGTCCAGGTCCGTGGCTCGAAGGACACACAGCTCCACGGGCGCCTGGTTCTCGGGCACCTCCAGGCTGTGCTGGGGCCGGCCGAACACTGGCGCGTTGTCATTCTCGTCCAGCACCGAGATGAGCACCGTGGCTTTGGCGAAGTTTGGCGGCATGCCGCCGTCCTTGGCATAGACTGCAGCGACAACACGATCAGTTAGAACAAAGCAGGTGTGGGAGAGGTAAGTGTGGTGGGTCGGTGATTGGAAAATGTCGGCAGCAGTTGCAAAACCGCACTGTTACTGTGACTGTACCTGTTAGAGTGTAGTGGTCCTGTTTCTCCCTGTCCAGAGCTTCGGTGACCGTGATGACGCCCGTCTCTGGGTTGATGGTGAACCCTTCTTCAGACACTCCCCCATAAGTGACATGTCCATTTGTTCCTGAGAAAAACACAACGGATTATCAGTGCTGACCTCCAGCTGACCTCCAGTATATAGTTTTTATGTACCCATCATCTATTTTTAGATAATATTGCAAGATGAGGGTTGAGGTTGAATGCACTCAAGAAAAACTATTTGTAAGTTGACTTTGTGTAGTCAACTAAAATGTAAGAATGTAAACAAGTAAAACTTACTAACTAAATGAAAAGCTTTTCCTTACACCTGCAAATACTCTATGTGTTTCATTAAGATAAATAATATATATTTTTATAGACTTTCCATTGGTCAACCAAAATCTTAAATACGGACTACTAAAACATGTGTTGCTCGGAATTGTTTTTCTGAAAAGACAGAAAAATAAATATACTCCATATGTTTCATTAACAGCTCAGTGTGCTGAGAAAGCATTTGACACAAGTTTCTCTTGGTCTCTGTCATTCTCTCTCCCTTTTCTCTCCTCGGTCCTTGGCACCCGTTTGCCCGATTGCGTGCAAAGTGAGAGGGCTTTGGCAAACAACACCTCCTTACTTCACTAATAGTTCCTGGACAGGGAGTTTATAATCGTCCTGTTTCATATTCTCCTGACTCAGACTGTCAGAATGCGGCCCACACCCCCTTTCCAGTGTTTGATTAAAAACAAACACTGCTGTCTTACAATGTGGCAACACAGCGTTACATTATTCCCCCTTTAAAACAAGCCAGCACTGAATCAGGGAATAGTGTTTACTGGATAGTGTCTGCAGCTAAACAAGACATGACTGAATGCAGGAGAAATGTTTCCTCCGCTACAGGGGGAGTGCAGGCCAATGTCATCGCATAGGTTGCTTAGGAACGCCGCGGTCACCTTGGTCGCGATCCGTGGCCGAGACAATGAGGACAGTGCTTCCAGGTTCCTGGTTCTCCTGGATCTGGGCCTCGAACTGGCTCTTCTCGAACAGCGGAGCCTCGTCATTCACGTCGATCACCTGGACGGACAGCACCTGCGTGGTGGAGTGCTGGGGCATTCCGTGGTCCTCGGCGACGATGGTCAGGTTGAAGGTTTCCTGCTCTTCCCGGTCTAGGGCTTTGAGGATAGAGAGAGAACCTGGGGGAGAAAAGGAAGTAAAAAAAGAAGAAAGGAAGAGAGAAGGGAGTGAGAAGAAAAAGTGTGGTCATAAAAAAGTTTTTTTTTTTTTTTTCCTGTGGTTTATCTGCAGAAGCCAAGCAAAAGGTTAATGCATGCAAGGAAAGAACTTAAACCAGCTCCCACATCTGCAAAAAGGTGTAAGCTGAAGCTGTAAGTTGCATTGGAAGAATACATTTTCAATACACACAATAACACAATACACAAGTGTATCAATGAGTACACAGACACACACATACATGCACACACACACACACACACACACACACACACGCACACACACACACACACACACACACACAAAACATAAACCAAGGTGTTCACACTACCAGTGAGAGCGTTTGGAGTTGCATACTTTAGGGAGCTGTAAAAGTGTTTTGGCTGCAACTTCTATTTTTCCATACTGAGAGAGTGGCAGTAAACACACTCATTTCTAGCCTACCAAGAGACATCTACATAATAGACCTGATATAAACACAAAAAAAAACGTATCATGAAATACACAGCGCACCACACAAACCACTAATATACAAACATTCAAGGCTCCACAATGACATTTTCAGATAGCGCTTTCCTTAACCATTCAAATATGAGTCCAAAAATAGTACATTTTAAGCACTGTCTTACCAAACACTACTTAACACTTTCCATTCACTAAAACACCCTTTTTGTAGCTCTTCTTGACGGTTAGTGGTTGAACTGAGGTGAGAGTTTCTGAGAGTTTAAACAGAAGCACCAACGTGATGATGCAGAGCTGTTTGCTTATGGGAGACATCTGCGTATGGGCTTTTATTTATAATTCACTCGACACACTTTTGCCTTAAACACTTCAGCCGCTGTTTGGGTTTGCTTCCGTTCCCCGCACCCTCCCCTGCTCTGAGGGCTCTGCTTATGCGCTTAATGGCCGAACCAGCCCCCGGCCAGACCACCACCACCGACAAACACTTGAAAATACCCCAGTCTCTGGTCAGTATCAGTCCATTATAACCCACACTGGTCACAGCGCCTAAAACTCAACGCACAATCGTGGGCTGGACAGAAAACGTGTATGCTTAAAGGCATTCATTTATGAATCATTTGACATTAATGGAATAAAAAGGTTTCCCCAGCTGGCAAATGGATTAAACATCGTTGTCGTTTCAATCCAATCCAGGGGTGTGCATTAAAGTAGGTCTATATTAGCACTCTTTGATGATGGGGAAATTTTACGCTAATGGACGTTATTCATCAAATCAAAGGGGCGCCATGTATGGGCCTTCCCAACTCAAATAAAACTCACACTCCCATGACTATAAAGCTTTCATGAAAATTACTCTTTCATGCAAAACAAATCGGCCTGGAGAGGTGAAAAAAGCAATAAAGCACTCCAAACAGATGCGGAAATGAAGACGTTAGCAGGAGCAGGAGCAGGAGCAGGAGCAGGAGCAGGAGCAGGAGCAGGAGCTGAGGGCGGTGGCTGCTGTTAGTCCATCTCTTACCGGTGTTTGGGTTGAGGCTAAATCTGCCGGCGGTGTTGCCCGTCTGGATGCGGTAAGACACGCGTCCGTTCTCGCCCTGGTCAGCGTCGCGGGCCATGACGTAGAGCACAACGAAGCCCACCGGCTGGTCCTCCATGACGCTGACGGCGGCGGGCGAGCTGAAAACGGGCGCGTTGTCGTTCTCGTCCGTCACGTAAATGCGCGCCGTCACTGACCCCCAGCGCCTCTGGCTCGGGTCCTGGCAGGAGTCGGTGGCCCGGACCACCAGGAAGAGAGACGAGGTGGCCTCGTGGTCCAGCTCCTGGCCCAGGGTGAGCACCCCGGTGGTGGGGTCAAGGGTCAGGAGGTCAGGGTTGTCAGGCCAGCGCTGGTGGACGGAGTAGTGCACCTCGCTGTTAGGGCCACTGCCATCGGCATCGGTGGCCTGGAAGGTGTAGATGGACGAGCCGGCCGGCGTGTTCTCAGGGATGACGATGGTGACTGGGTCTTCGGGGAAGTGGGGCGCGTGGTCGTTGCTGTCCTGCACGTTGATGTCGAGATGCACCATGTGGGTGCTGGGGTAGGCCTTGGAGAAGTCGTCCACCTCTATCTCGAGTGTGTAGTGGGCGCCCTTCTCGTAGTCCAGCTCGCGCGCCAGGTACACGTCCCCCGTGAGCCGGTCCACCATGAACGTGCCGTCCTCGTCAGTGCCCCCCACCACCAGGTAGGTCACCTGCCCCTCAAGCGGAACGTCCCGATGGTCATGTGATCTCACCGAGCCAATCACAGAGCCAGGTTTGGCACCCTCAACAGAGTTTATTGTCATAGATAAAGTGTTGGGCTTGGGAGAAGCTCTGACAGAACTCTGAACCTGTTGAGAGAAAAACAACAATGGTTGGGATTAGATGTGACAAATAATAATAAAACATGAACGGATGATAAATAATACAGATGATAAAAATTCCCATTATGCACTCTGATGCTCTCCACACCATCAGAAGCATGTCAACAACAGGCCTCAATATCAAAAGGCAGATGGAAAACAATAGCATAGGAACACACTCCACACTGATAAATATAACAACAAACCAAACAGTTCAAAGTTCCGTTGGCAGGGAACAAAAAGATTTACTAACATGTCATCTCTTTTGATCTCTAGAAACTTGATAACGTTGATCAGATTTCCACTGAGCGACTTATCAATAAAAAAAGTATCCCATAAAATGACAAGTCAACCAAAGTTCTATGAAACAATCTGTTAGATACATATAGCTGAATAGTTTCACTATGATTTGTATCTCTCTCTCTTTCTTTCTCTCTCTCTCTCTCTCTCTCCATCTTTCTCTGCCAGAGCTATGGGGTATGTGTTCAGATAACTCAAATACGACCCAAGCACAACATACATGGGCTGTTTAACCTAAACCAATTTAACTGTAATTAAACTGTCAGATACATGAAAGCGGTGTGAGGTCATTTCCTGCATGCCTCTTCCCATGACTGCCCCCATAAAACCCTCTGAGACGGACAAGTGGAGTGCTGCACTCTCTCTGATCTACATTAATTGACCCATAAATTAGCACACTAGAGCATCTCTGGTGTTGTTGCAAGGCGCAGTGAAATATTCATCTATTCACATCTTTCAATTCACAATTTCCACTTGTAGAGATCTCTTAACGTCGTCATCCACGAGGCACCTTGCTTCACCCAAAAAATACGACATGAAACACAATCTCGCTGTTATTATGATAAAATGTTAGCGTTGTCGAAGAGTCTCCCCTGGGCTCGCTACTGTGTCAGGGAACGGCGATGGTGTGCGTGTGTGTGTGTGTGTGTGCATGTGTGTGTGTGTGCGTGTGTGTGTGTGTGTGTGTGCATGTGTGTGTGTGTGTGCATGTGTGTGTGTGTGTGTGTGTCGTGTCCGTGATCAGAGGGAGCCGCAGCTGGGCCTCATCACAGGCCATCTGGGAGCGTTTGATCCCAAGGTGCTTTTCCCTCCACTAATCTGAGAGTCACACAAGCACAGCACAGGCAAATCGCAGGCATCTGTTCGCTCTACAATTAGCATCCTGTTCCTCTTTGAACGCTGCACCTCAGCAGAGGCGGAAACAAAACGAGACAGAGGTTGAGGGTGTGTGTGCGTGTGTGTGTGTGTGTGTGTGTGTGTGTGTGTGTGTTCTAATACCGAGAGCACATCAGCTCTTTCTGAAATTCTACAGTTACGGTCATTTTTTTCCTCAAACAAAAAAAGGAACAAATCTCACTTTCTGACAGGTCAGCTGAGGGTGTTGTATATCACCCCTCTGATGTGGCTGCGGCAGTTTCTAGAACTATGCCGTTTGATGAGCTCAATATCACATTCAGGGACATCTCTCACACACCATATGCTGTGTCTGAATAACCTGTGTGCACCTGAGGCGCACTCTCTGGAGTGATTTAGTGAACAAGGTTCAGAAATGTCAAATATATGTTTTCAGTAAGTATGACCATGAAGGTAGCTGATTATGAGAGAGTCGCGTGTGTGACTCGGGAATGTATGGGAATGTATGTATGTTCAACAGATGTATGTGTGCACGTGTGTGTGTATGTGGTTATGGTTATGGTTATGCTATTTAGCTGACAGATGTATGCCTGTATATGCGCGTGTGTGTGTGTGTGTGTGTGTGTGTGTGTGTGTGTGTGTGTGTGTGTGTGTGTGTGTGTGTGTGTGTGTGTGTGTGTTTGTTTATGTATGTAAAATGTATGTGTGTGTGTGTGTGTTTGTTTATTATGTAAATGCGCAGTGCACGTGTGTGTGTGTGTGTGTGTGTGTGTGTATGTGTGTGTGTGTGTGTGTGTGTGTGTGCGTGTGTGTGTGCGTGTGTAAATGTGCAGCTGTACTCACCTGTATGCGTAGCGTGCTGCTGGAGCTCTGCGGGGGAGCTCCGCGGTCAGAGGCCGACACGGTGAGTGTGTACTCGGCTTTTTCTTGTCGCCTCAGAGGGGAGGCCGAACGCAGCTCCCCCGTGTTTGGGTTCAGAGAGAAACGCTCAGCTCTCGCACCTACACACACACATAAACACACGACACACACACACACACACACACACACACACACACACACATACACACACACACATACACACACATATACATACATAAACAAACACACACATACACACACATACATACATAAACACATACATAAACACACACACACACACACACACACACACACACACACACACACACACACATACATACATAAATACACACACACACATACACACACACACACATAGACAGACATACACAGGAACAAGTTTAGCTACACAATATGAAACAAATAAATGAATGTGGTATGGATCTAAGGGCATAGACATGCTGGCAAACCTGAGAGGGAATAGAATATGGTGCCGTTCTCCCCCTCATCCGGGTCCTTGGCTTGAATGGTTCCAAGTAGAGTTCCAGGTGGCAGACCTTCCAGAACCTATAGTGGAGAATCATGGAAACGTAGCCACAGTCAGTACTGCAGAGAATGACACAGAACACATGAGCTCACAGGAGGTGTGACACATTGCTCATCTCACCTGAATGAGTGTCTCTTTGCCAGGCTGTGTATGGGTAAAGGCCGGGGCGTTATCGTTGTCGTCCAGAACTGTGATATGTGCTGTGCCTGTAGCGCTGCGTGGTGGAGTGCCACCGTCCTGCACGACCACCACCACCTGGTAACTGGACTGATGCTCTCGGTCCAGTTCTGTGCGAGTACTGATCTCTCCTGTGAGGCAGAGACACATTGAGATTAAGAAAGATGGAGAGATGGAGAGAGAGAGAGAGGAACAAGGAGAAGGAAAGATTAGACGGAGTCAGAGTAGAAAAGAATGAGAGAATAAATGATGGAGAGAAGGGGGGGTAAAAAGGGGTGGTGGGAAAATGAAAGAAAGAGAGCCACAGACAGGGTGATATTTGTAACAGTAATACAGTGGACACATTTCGGGGAATTTCTGCTACAAATTGGGTCCTTTAATCACGCGCACACGTTCGTTCCGTCCAGCGGGAGCAGCAGGAACGTGGCGTCCCTGCCAGTGCCTGAAGTTTGAGCCAGAGCTTCATCACAGCGAAGCATGGCCTTTCCTGCACACTCTCCTCGTAATCACAACAGGCCTGCTGAGCGCACTGTGCGACTTTCCAAATAAAAGATTAAAGCTTTTTTTAATTAGGAATCGACCACCTGTTTCTTTTTGGTGCAAATTAAAAAAACACTAATCGTTTCACTCTCAGTCTCAGTAGTCTCACCTGTCTGGGAGTTGATCTGGAAATGTCTGTCGCTGTGGAGGAGGCGGTAGGTCAGGCGGCTGTTGAGGCCAGCGTCTCGGTCTGTGGCGGCGACTCTCCCGAAGCCCGTCCCTTCCGGAAGGTTCTCTCGCACGGCCAGGAAGACGCGCTCCTGGGAGAGCCTGGGGGAGTTATCGTTCTCGTCGGTGACAGACACCCGGACGGTGGCGCTGCCCGTCTTCTTCAGGTGCCCGCTGCCGGACGTGGCCAGCACGGTGAGCAGGTAGATGTCCTTCGCCTCCCGGTCCAGCGCACTCTTCACGAACAGCCAACCGCTGTCGGGCAGGATGCCAAAGCCGGCCGCATCGCCATCTGGCCGCAGGTGATAGGACAGCGGGGCCGATGCCACTGACCCTCCGTTGCTGCCACCTTCCCTGTGTCGGGCGCGCACCTGGAGGAAGCGGGTGTTGAGCGCTGTGCCCTCCTTGAGCTCCACGCGGTAGGTGAGCGTGTCGAACACGGGGCCCTGGTCATTCTCCGCCTGGACGTGCACCACCAGCGTGAAGGTGGCGCTGAGCTGCGGCGCGCCACTGTCCTTGGCCACCACCAGCAGGTCGTAGCGCGGGCACGCTCTCGTACGACAGCGTGCCGATGAGCCGCACCTCACCACTGCTCCGCTCCACGCCGAATGCGCGCTGGCCGCCGTTGCCGCCGCCGGCCGACACCAGGTCGAAGCTCAACTGGCCGTTGGGGCCCGAGTCGCGGTCCTCGGCCTGGACGCGGTACACCACGGCGCCCATCTTGGTGGCCTCGGGGAGGAGGAGCGACTCGGACGAGGAGGGCAGGAAGGCATGGCTGGTCGTGGATGTCGGGCGATGGTGACGATAAGACGCGGCGCGGGGGGCCGGCAGCACTCTCCAGGATGGCGGGGCAGGCCTCGTGGTCCAGAGGGAGGCTGGTCCTGAGGGCCTGCACCTCCAGGATGAGCGAGGAGCAGGCCACCGTGGGAGAGGAGTGAGGCTGGAGAGGAGAGAAGAGGGAGGCCTGTCTCCAGTCCAGAAGAGAAGAGAAGAAGAGAGAAGAAATCTTTAGAGGAACTCTGAGGAGAGAGGAAAAGAGAAGAGAAGAAGAGAAGAGAAGAAAAGAGAAGAGAAGAAAGAGAGAGAGAGAAGAAAAGAGGAAGAAGGAGAGGAGAGGAGAGAAGAGAAGAAAAGAGGAGAGGAGAAGAGAAGAGAGGAGAGGAGAGAAGAGAAGAGAAGAAAAGAGAGAAAGAAGAGAATATAGAAGAGAAGAGAGAAGAGAAGAGAAGAAAAGAGAAAAGAAGAGAAGAGAAGAGAAGAAAAGAGAAGAAAAGAGAGAAGAAGAGGAAGAGAAGAGAAGAGAAGAAAAGAGAAGAAAAGAAGAGAGGAGAGGAGAGGAGAGAAGAGAAGAAAAGAGGAGAAAAAGGAAGGGAAGGAAGGCACATCAGTTCACAAGCCCTGCAAGGTAACCCCAAATCTTTTAGCCATCCACCTGTCACGGATTGCTGCCATAATATCCGAAAAAAAACGACATCAACAGAGTCATGGAAA
>NC_063190.1:5075709-5093209 GCF_017589495.1 Alosa alosa
CCAATTGAGTACGTGATGGTGCCGAACGACCCTCTGTCTCCGTCCGTCGCTGTGACCTGTGATGATGAAGAGGGAAAGGAGACAAAAGGGGACGCTCCGTTAACAGTTCGTTCCCCACGAGGGATGTGCGATGATGTTTCGGCCGTGAGGACAGGACGTGCTCCAAGTGAGGCAATAGCATCTGTTTGACACCCTCTTATCACCCAAAATAGAGCCTCCTCAGTTAATGAAAGCAAGATGGGGCCCGATATCTGCCGGGTGACATCATCGATGCGTCAGGACCTCCAGTTTCACCCCATCAGCATTTCCCCACCACAGACATCACATCTCCCAGCTTCTCTCTCTTTCTCTCTCTCTCTCTTTCTCCCCTCTATCTCTTAATCTGTCTCTGCGCGCCATCCATCTGGGTCCCCCCCTCTCTCTCTGACTCATCTCTTTCCCAACTCGTATCAATATTTCATTTTTCGATCCTCTGTCCCTAAGCGCCATCTCTCTCTCTCTTTCTTTCTCTCTCTCTCTCGGTCTCTCTCTCTCTCTCCTGCTGCTTCTCCTTGGCTCTTTACTGTATTTAATGAGATGGTTAACGCCCGTGTGAGTGGTTGCCAGTGAGTGACACACTCTGCCCAGGGCACCACTCGCTCGCTCGCTCGCTCACGGTGTGGGCCTCAGGGAGAGGGAGAGTGTGTGGGCGTCGAGACAGTGCTGGAGCTGGATGCTCTCCACAGATCCCTGACCGCTCTTATAAACGAGCAGGCACCTGGCCACAGCAGAGAGGGGGGGGGGGGCAAGAGAGACAGAGAGAGAGTAAGAGAGAGAGTGAGAGAGAGAAAGAGAGAGACAGGGTGAGAGAGAGGGGGAGACAAAGAAACAGAGAAAGAGATGGAGAGAGAGAGGGAAATAGAAAAACAGATAGAGAGAGAGACATGGAGAGTCCTTTCTGCTGGGGGGTGAGTAATAGAGAGGTGACGCTGGTCCACGGCATGCCGCGGGGAGACGAGGTACAGGCAACATGTCAGCTGCTTTTGGCACCGCATACTATGGACACTCACTTGCTCGTAGAAACAAAGTCTGGGATGGTGATTGGCTCTGCTTTTCAGCTTATGGTCAAATAAGGACACAAAAAAGCAGACCTGAGCAGTGATGTACCCACAGATACTGTACACACACACACACACACACACACACACACACACACACACACACACACACACACACACACACACACACACACACACACACATCTATATGGCATGTGTACATATACATTCTATCAGCGCAGTGGTTTGAGCAGGCCATGATAAACAGAGAGCCGTTTGGATGCCTGTCCGTTTCTGTTCCACAAATCACAAAAACAGTCGTTTGTCTAGGCTCTCTGCCTTCCTAATGCACTGGCAATCAGACAAGGCTGCAACGATACACTTATGATTTTCAAGAAAAAGAAACGCAAGGAAAATGAGGACAGCAATGGCTTTTGGCATGCCGTCTATAAGCCATTAACAGATCTAAAATAATGATAGACATGAAATATTTGAAAGCTAAGTTTAGAGTGACAGACAGTCGTGACTGAAAAGGAAGGGTGGTTCTAGTGATTTTATCCTGGACTTGGTGGAGGAGATGACTGGTGACTCTAAAGGTTTATTGTCCAATCGGAATAAAACAGACGTTGAAAGCCTCGGTCATTATCGTGAAGGAAGAACGCGAGGCGGCAGCCAAAAGGAACTCGACATTAAGCAAAATGGAAAGGAAATGACAGTTCTTTTCAGCTCCCATGTACAGTGGTGAGTTGCCCATGTGGCCGCACCCTTTGTAGTCAAAATGCCTCCTGAGTTTTTTTGCCGTTAACTACGTGCACATGCAAACGTCAGTCTCACACACACACACACACACACACACACACACACACACACACACACACACACATACACACAAAGACACAAACAGTCAGTAAACAGCTGTACATCACTATTGTGGTTGCAACAAAAGAACAAGGGGACTCAGAAATATGCAGACCATATGGATTTGAAGAAGCATTGAGATGCACATAATATACCAATACACACACAATCTCTCTCTCTCTCACACACACACACACACACACTGCCTGAAAAACATATTCCCTTCACTTTCACCAATACATAAAGAGATAAAGTCTTAGTAAGCCTCATCCCTCTCGTACCACACTTGATTCCCATCTCTCCACACTGGTCTTAGAGAAGACAGGCAGGCCACTTACAGCCTCACAACCTGCAGGTGCTAAAGCCTACTCTGTCAGCAGGCCCCGGAGCGGGCGGAAGCCTCAGGGTCGCGACCTTTCACCTCTCTCTTCATGTGGTGACTCCTGGCTCACCATGACACTTGCTGTAAATACGATTACATAGGTGGTCTTCACACCATCCCATTTAGAAGGTCTATAGACACACACACATACACACTCGAACACATACACTCACACACCATATGCTAGTAACCTGACAAAGGCCTTCCTTGACAAACATGTGGCGGAAGTGACCTTTGACACCTGGGGGTCCAGTGGCTCAACAATTTTTCAAAGCATTTTTGAGGATTCCAGAAAAAAGAGGCTGTCATAATGAAGTCTGGTGCCATTTACAGACACTGTAAAAATGCAGCTTTTGAACATTGTCCAGCGGGCCATGGCCATGTCAGCCCCAAGCTGTGAGGGACTGACCTATCTGGCGACCGAACGCATTGCTGAAAGGTGACAGAGGCCCAACTTTTTTTTTTTGTCTTTTTTATCTGCTAGCGATTTTTTCCTCTTTCTCCAGACTTCTTTGTTCCATATTTATGAGTTTGCGAAGTTAAAGCAGAGGTGAAGGAACTGTTTTCTCACGGACATCTGCCAAGTGTTCCGGCTGCACATCAGATATCTGCAAGCACTCTCCCAGCCCTCTCCTGGACGTCAGAGGTGTCTGTCCTTGCACATCTGTACAAGGCCGCAGCACAGGCTCCTTCTGTTACAGAAAACAGCCAAACTTCCCGAGGAGAACAAAAAATCCCCCGAAATGTTTTCCTATAGATAATCATCATCTTCCATTTCAGATGGAGCGTCAGGCCAAGCCACATCGTGTCCACTAGGAAACAACAATAGGCCTGAACTGAATAAAAATTATTACTTCACTTCAACAGAGTCTTTGAGAATTATTTTAGTTGGTCATAGCACTGAAATTTATGTGGGAAGCAATTACTCATGAAAATATGGTTCATTTTACATATCTTTTAGAGGTTGTGTTTATTTTTGGTTTAAAAGTTGGGGCTATGTAAGTTAAACTCCATACATGAACGAACATTGTGCCTGCTATGAATCATAATATAGTCTTACTGAACTCGGCTTTTACAAAAATAGCACTTATGTGAGGTAATAATAGGCTCTCTGTTCTACATGGAGTGAGATACGTTACAAGCGACCTATCCACATAAACCACACAGAAACAGCAGCATGGTAGACGCCTGCTTCTCAGCGCTATCTAGACCACCAGAGCCGGCATCCGATAGTGACCTGGTCATCCACATACGCAGCAGATGTCTATCCCATTACTATACCGCCTCAATTTCCTATTGGGTATAGGGGACTGTAACACTATCAGTCCAGGCTGTGCGTATGATCTTCTGTTTGCCTGTGTTCTCTGGGTATTTTTGTAGATTGCCGGGGATTAGGCACCTGTGATGGTAATTAGTGTGTGTATGTGTATGTCTGTGTGTGTGTGTGTGTGTGTGTGTGTGTGTGTGTGTGTGTGTGTGTGTGTGATGGGGGGCCAGGGGGCGCCGGAGATGGAGCAGCCCAGGCACCTGGTGAAAGGATGACTTGTGTGTGTGTGTGTGCGCCGCTAAGCCCCCGCTACATTCTGAGTGCGCTCCGTCACTCTCGCTCTCACTGTCGGATGAACTCATCCATCCACGCCACCAGAGACGCAGACACCCGCGCTGCGCCGCGCCGCGCGGGACAGGGGATCAAGTGAAGAGGATAGCAGAGAAGATGCGCTGTGAGAATATGATGCACTGAGAGAGGGAGGGCAATGTGAACACGGCCAAATGGGGCAGAACGAGGACTTCCTTTTACTCCTGTGGTCTAAGTAGGGAAGTGGATTCAGTGTACAGGCCGACTGAAGTCCCCCACTCCAGCAGGGGGCAGGAGTCAAGAGAGCGGCCCTCACATGTAGAGTAGAGGATGCTGCTGTCCAGTGTTGTGTTGTGTTGTGTTGTCTTGTGCTGTGCTCTGTAGTATTGTGTTAAATTAGTGCCGTGTTGTGCTGGGCTGTTCTATCCTGTATGGTGTTGTGTTTGTAGTGTGGTGGTGTTATGCTGTGCTGTGCTGTGTGGTGTAGTGATGTTTGGTGCTGTGCTGTGTGGTGTAGTGGTGTAGTGCTGTGCTGTGTGGTGTAGTGATGTTTGGTGCTGTGAGGCCAGCAGCTGGTCTAGCAGGGGAGCAGCACAGAGCAGAGGAAAGCAGGTCATCGATTCGCCACACTCTCCAGGAGACGAAATGCTGCGGGGCACAGAGGCAGCCTGTTGTCTCACGGCACACACACACACACACACACACACACACACACACACACACACACATCAGCTGTCCACACACTGCTATGCAGACAGAGATTTATGAAAACCCAGGGAAGGGACGTGGAAAAAATAAATACTAATAATTCCAAGACGTTCACACAATAAATATGTTTACAAGTTCCTTGACTTATTTCCTCTGGCTAAAAGGGGAAAAAAATAAATGGTGAGTTTTACTTTCTGTTTGTAAAGAGACAAGTCCCAGATGCCGTGACTGCTAACAATACGGCCCACTCATTACCATCGCTGCAGTGTTTGTTTCCGACGATGTCCGCTGGTATTGATCGACTTTATTGCTGGCGTCAATCAATGAGACATAGTCCAGCTCAATGAAGAATTTCTATTCAGAGTATGACTAACTGCTATATGGATATTTCTGACCTCATGCAGTGTTCAATCAAGTACACACGAATGTGGAGAGTAACAAGTGTTTTCCTCCTTGTTCTTATTTGAATTAAAACTGTCTCTTTGATGTGAATGGTTCTTTATGAAAGTAATATAATAATCTCTATTAAGCATAGCTAATTGCCAAATATTATGGGTCCACAGAGAAAGGTCTGGTGATACGTTTTACACTCCAGATGAAAAATGCAATGGACATACTTGTGCAGATGTGGATAGGAATTTGGCTATTTTCTCTCCTCAACTTTCCTGATTTATGAGACTTTCCTAATTACAAAAAAAAAAAATGCAATTTGATTAACGATGATTTATGGTCATGTGCGCTCTAGTGTCCCACTGCAAGAGCTGACACCAGCAGTGCGAGGCAATTACAGTCCTCTGTGAGAAAGTCCCAGTGAGGAGAAACAGAGCACACAGATGTCCACTAACACTCACTTACTTCAGCACAAACCAGTAAAAGACAATGGCCAACACATAAGGAAACATGACAATAAACTGGAAATTCTCTAAATTGTAAGAGTGCTATATTGTAAAAGTACTCTCTCACAAAATGGAAGTGGTGGTGTGTTTACTCTCTCTTAGAACTACAGCGCTTTTTATTTGACTATAACTACCAAGAACACATCGATGCTGTACAGATGCAGAGAGACTTCTCTGGGTCACAACAACACTATAATCCACACTCGATTATCTTATAGCTTGAGGTCCAAGCCATCACGGAGATGCTGGGCTGTCCGATCCTGGCTGGCTGACCGTTAACATGGCAGGTGTTTCCCCTTGCAGGCTGTTGGCCCCTCCTGTGAGGTGCTCTGTGAGAAATGGTCATGACATCACGACCCTACTGATCATTTTTAGACACGTATGGTCCTGTCAAATGACCAGATTGTCATTTCATACTACAGAATTGTGAGTACTAAAATGCTTTACATAAAGCTTGTTATATAGGCATTGGCCATATGCTGAACTGAGACACACAAACCCCCAAAAAACACACACACACACACAGACACACACACACTCTGGGCCGAGTGCTGTTATATGCATAGACATGGTCCATCATTAGGAAACTGCCACAGGCCAGAACTCGATTGAGCTCAATTGTCTCAGCCGAGGAGCTCCAATGTATTAAATCTGCGCTCAATTTAGGATCAATTGCTCGCTATATTCACGTCAATTAGCATGAGATTCCAGTGAGGCTCTCCTTTTTTCCCTCTCTTAAAGTGGCGTGACTCCGAAGTGTTGACTCAGGATGGAAATCATTCATGCCTTGCAGTCGGAGCAGCATTCCTGGTAAACATTCCTCCCTCATCCGTTCGCATAGAGTGCAATGCACATATGTAGGCCTACGGGTCAGTTTCTCATGTCCATAATGGGACAGCCATGGCGTACACACGGCAGATGATGTTCCATTACTGGACACATATTAACCCTTAAAGGAGTACCGTCATACCGGTGTGACGGGAATGTTGGGAAATTAACATTCTAAAGAATATCTGGGTTCATTGAATTCAACATAGAATTTTAGAACCTTCAATTGTTGCGGAACTTAGAATGTTCAAAAACCTACACCTTTAAGGGTTAAAAGTCTATATTCTGTTGGTGTTTGTCCGCCTTAATGGCTCGTTAAGATTTTGACTCCATTCGGCTGTTTTCTCCCTCGGTCATCCATCAGCGAGAGAGAGTGAAACTTGTGCTCTTTCAAAGAAGAAAGCGCAGCATGAAGTGATTAAAACAGAACGTACTCCATTTAAGGAGTAAAAAAGAGAGGAATACAGAGAGGGGAGGAGGGAAAACAAAGAGAGAGAGAGAGAAAGAGAGAGAGAGAGAGAGAGAAACACAACACAACGAGATATGAGAGACCGATGGGGTGCAGAAACCAAAGGATACCTCTCACAACAAACACGACATGAAAACGTAACACCGAGCCATGGAGTGGAGCTAATCGCTAGAGCAACTTCATAGTTCAGTCCAAGGCTGAGGCACACTGAAGGATGTTTACAAAGGAAGCCCTGATAGGCTTTTCCTTAAAAGTCTGCTATTGAGAAGGGAAGGGGGGCATAAAGTCTCCCAGAATAGAAGTCTATTTGCATTACCATTTCATGCCATGCTAATAAGACGGCTTAGTCCTCCAGTGGCACCACAGCGCCCGGTTGTAGCCGGCGAGTCTGAGTTCATCGAGTCCACTGATTACACCCACTGCCGAAGCAGATCGTTTTCCCCTTCACGAGCAGGCCTATGGCAAACCACTTGTTATTACCCTAGTCGCAGTGCTTAACATGAATTCTGAATTATTCATCCCAAGGTTTCCTCTATCCCTCGCATCCCAAGTGGAGACGCTAATAGAATAATTTACCACCTTTTGAGCAAGAGGAGCCCGTCCGCTTGTGCGTGAAGGACAGACACTCAAAGGCCATACGAACTGATTCATAAGAACCGCCGCTGATGCTATGAGACCGGGACGAACAAACATCGGCGCGGAGCGATTCTAAAACAGATAATTAGCGGTAGGTCATTTCGCAATGGTTGCCAAAAATAAAGCATGCAGGAGCTACGTGACAGTTTGACCTGCATGCTCACTGGAAATACATTGTTGAAATTGGTCTTTCTTTTTTAGTCCAGAGGGGGAATAAGAGCTAGTTAAACACCCCTCCCCCCTCCCTAGTAGAAGTGAGAGGGTCATTGAGAGTTAAGAGGATAGCTGACTACAATAACAGATGACTTTGAGCGGCTCGGGACTATATTAAGATAAGAGGCGGCCATTTGAATGTGACTTTATCTGGTGCAAAGCCCTGGATGCAGAACCTCTTATCCATAACCCACACACTCCCCACACACTGACCCCACTGTCCCCTTGCACAGCTCCATTTCAAAGGTAATATCGGGGGTATGAGTGGCAGAGGTCCTGATTGAAGATGAAATCATGCCTATTTTCACAAACTCTGTTAATATTTATAGCCAGTTTAATCCTCTCCAACTCCTGGGCCTCTGTCTGTCTGCTGACCTCCCCCAGCAGGAGAAGGCCAGATAAGGCCCTGAGACAGGAGGGACAGCGAGATGAGAGGAGCGGAGCGCTGGGTGGCCGACTGGGCTCTGAAGTTTGAGGGGACTTATTGCAAGCTAACTGGCCATATAATGAGGTAGGTCAGAAAGCGGAGCTGGACAGCCAAGCTTCAGACATCTGACGTCTGAACCGGAGGTTTTTTTTTTTTAGTCTTGGATCTCCTTCACGTGCGAAAACAAAGTGAAAACAAAGCCCATGCCAGGTCGCTGAATGACCATGGCTGCACCGGACCACAGGGTTCCGGCGTGCTCGCCGGCGCTGAGCGTGGAGCCTGTGGCTGGGAAGCTGTGTGCACAGAGGGGCAGATCGTCCCAATGTCGGGGCTCAGTAAATCCCATCCAACTCTCTCTGGCTCATCTGTACCATATGCCATTATGCTCTCCTCTCTCTTTTCAATCACTTGTTTTCCCACTCCATTGTTTTTCATGTACTTTCAGTAAGTTTTAGCCTAGAAATCTAGACGCCCCCTAGCGGCAGCAAATGTAATTTGCAGCCAGGATAGTCTAGCAACTCTCCGTTGGCTTGCGAGCTATAAAAAAAAACTTCTACGAGGCCAATCACATCGTGTATAGAGTCGGCGACGGTTCCGCATGAATTTCCTGCTACTTGAAAACAAAGAAGATGAATGCTGCTGCTGGCGAACAGCGGTCTTTGAATTGCGACTCGCGTTAAGCATTTTTTAAATTGACAAAAGTTTGCTCCGCTGGTGGGAAAATGCATGGGACTTATGAGTTGTAGCGCTGTCCTATTGCGTGCAGAGGAAATTTGAAAGACAACCGTTCATCCCGCCTCATTGGATTGAGCAGTGCCAATGGTAAGTTCCCAGACCCTACATCTTGATGTGGGTCTGGCTCGTCAGGCTAAGTGAGTTTAGGAGGAGTGAAAAAGTGCAGGTTTTGTAGCTAATACAGGAGAAAAGGGTCTAGAGAGGAACGGAGGAAGAGAGAGATGGAGAGAGAGAGACAGATTCCAGAAATTCTTTCAAAGTGTTTCCCTTCATTTATGAGCGGAGATTCATTATCCAGAGAGCGGCGGTTCCTGCCAGTCATTCTGCCATTGTAATTTCACTCCAGCCTTGGCAAAAACAGTAATTAAGGAGGCCCGTGTCGGACTAGGGACAGTCCTCCTCCTCTCTGTGTCTGTGAGCTGCTGGAGTCAGATGAGCACAGACTGTGTCTGTGAGCTGCTGCAGTCAGATGAGCACACTGTGTCTGTGAGCTGCTGCAGTCAGATGAGTACAGATTGTGTCTGTGAGCTGCTGCAGTCAGATGAGCACAGACAGCCTCTGATCACTGCTGCCTCCACTGAGACTGGATCTCAACAACTGGAAACCGCTCCGGATCATTCCGGCTCAACTCTTTGTGAAAAAAAATGCACCTCAAAGAGGACTTCAAGGCAATGGTACGCTGTACAGAAACTTCTCTCTCTCTCTCTCTCTCTCTCTCTCTCTCTCTCTCTCTGTGTGTGTGTGTGTGTATTTATGCATGAACACACAAACTATCCATTTTCATGACTTTTCCAATAAACTCTTTAAGTACAATGTGGAGTTGTTTTGCTGTTTGATGTGCTCTTTTTAAGACATGCCTCAGAATTATTCTTTTTGTCTTTTTAGAACTTGTCAGGCATGCCATTCTGCATTTAACTGAACAGTTATAGCTTCCAATTAGCATTTTACGTTCGATGAAAAGTTTGGGGCAGCCTTACTTTGTACTGTATATGTGGGATGTTTATGGCCATTGTTTCTGGACATTCCCTACTAATAGTGACTCGCTGGCAGTAATTTGTAGACTTTCTTCCGGAAGGTTCTTCTTGAGGCTTCCAGAAGTTTCCCCTCTGACTTACCAGTCACTTTCTTTAAATGGGTTTAAGTGAGTAGAATGAACAGGAATGGGTAGGAGAGTGCAGGTTATGACATATAGCACTTGGACCTGATCAGAATCATTCAACAAGACACCATCCCCACAACACACACACACACACACATACACACACAAGCAAAATACATTCCAACAAATGGCCCTTGCTGCACTATGCACTCCGAGGTCTGCACATGTACAATTGGGTATTGCAAGCGCTGAGAGGGGGCCTGGGGACCAATCAAGTTAAACGCCGCTTGATTAGCATCCCCATCGGACCCCATAATGACCCGCTGGCGGGACAGGAGAGGAGTGTTTGTGTGTGTGTGTGTGTGTGTGTGTGTGTGTGTGTGTGTGTGTGTGTGTGTGTGTGTGGTGGTGGTGGTGGTGGTGGTGGTGGGGGTATGGGGGGGGCTCAGCGTCCTCTTTTCTCCCAAACAGAACAGGTTCTGCTAATCAGACCTGCCCAGGGCTTGGGCAGGAAGAACTGTCCTTGACATGGCTTCTTGATGTATGCTTAAAAAAAATAGCACTTCTTTAAGTATTGTTTGATGTGATTTCATGTGCCCTGATCTTACCTTTTTTTCATCCACTGTTTCTTATTTTGTGGTGTAACGACTGCGATATATTGGCATCCTATTTTTAATGAGGTTCCCATTCCTTTCCAAGAGCTTTTTCTGCTTTTGTACTTGTCTGCGGTGCCGATCATTACATATTGATTTCTCATGTGAAAGTCTTAATATTCTAGAAGAAGCAGATCAATGCATTCAATTAAGGCCATTCATCACCCAGACAGTGATTGAGACCAGCCAATCACCAGAAATATGCTGTAGAGGCAGGGTCAGAACAGAGAGAGAAAGAGAGAGAGAGAGAGAGAGAGAGAGAATAGCAAATCAGCACAGGATACGTTTATGATGCCTCTGGCTAACTACTAGACTATAAGACTATCTTTTGAAACGCTTTATTTTATATGGTGAGCTTGAATACGGCCACTAAACACAACACTGTGAGAACAATTCCAATGTCCAATTCCAACCTTTAAACATTTGCTTTGTCCAACTGCTACTTCCCACATGCTGTTCAAGCACCATAAAGTGAGGATTTTAGAATAAACTCATCCATTCATTCTTTCATTCATTCATTTTGTAGACATTTTATCTAAAGCACATGGTTGCTGGCACTTGGCCTTACCAGTTGAACTAGAGTACACACACACACACACACACACACACACACACACACACACACACACACAATTACACACAAAACCACATGCACTCCCATAGCGAAGGCTAATCATAGTACATGCCCTTATTGTATTATTCTAAGAGTTATTATCAAAATCATCTGAAGGGAAACATGTTAATCAAAACACTGCTAATTATCGGACTCATTTTTACTGAGGCATTTGTGTACTGTAACGAAATTGTACTTTTCTAAAAAACCTGGCAACCCTCGCCGCGTTCTCACTCATGCTGACACTCTAGGAATGATGAATTCCGACCTCCATACACAGTATACAGTGTGGCCTGAAATATGTTGCCCCTATATAAACATTTATGTTGGACTAGAGATGCAATGCATCAATGCAGATAGCATCCTTTTAACGTCTCACACGGTTTGTAAAATACTCCGTTACCCGTTAAGAGTGCTTTTTTGTGCAGGCACAAAAGAGAGTGATGCAGACTCAGCTCTGTTGGAGGGGGACTTTTGTCAACATAATGGCACTTAAAAAACACTGTTAGGCAAGCATATTATTTAATATGTCAGCCTACAGAATGCTCTAAAGGTTTACTGTCATCATAAGAAAGTGAATCAAGACGTAAAAATGTTGATGTTCTAGGAAGTGGATTAGCATGAAGGATGGCTATGGCGATGGTTTATCTTTGAGTGTTAGTTATCAGGGACAAATGGAGAGTGCTCATGTGTTTGCCACATAGTTAATGTTTCCGTTTGCACTGCAGAGGAAGTAAACACATGACTATAAAAAGTCAGTGCTTTAATTACCCATCATGCCTCTAGGGCACAGACGCAGACACAGAACCGCAGCGCAGGTGCCTGTGCTTCCCAGCAGCGCGACAGCGGAACCGTCTGACAAAGCGAAACATTTCAGATGAGTTCAGGTGGATCACAACATCCTGTATTTTGCATGTGCATTGTCGTTTGCTTGTGTCAGTTTTGTTTTGAACTGATTTTGTGCCTGTGAGTTCTGGAACATTCCTAGAATGCAAGAGTAGAGCCGTGGCCACACACCCATATGACTCCTATTAACTCTGAAACAGGAGGAGAGAATCATGTGTAACCTGCTGTAGGCATTGGGCATGCCCCCACTGTGTCTGCTGTCTTAACACTGGGGAGGGGGGTTACACAGATGAACAAACATACCTTCAACACACACACACACACACACACACACACACACACACACACACACACACACACACACACACACACACACACACACACACACACACACACACACACACACAAAACAAAAAAACAGCACATGCACATTTCAAGGTCTGAGCCTTGAGTCAGAAGCCAGTCAGACATCCATCTGCCCTCTCCCCTCACCGCAGTGACCCCAGGTGGCCCCAAATGACCCCGGTGATGCTGTCCTCTCCTGAGGCTTGACTTAGGGCTCAGACAAACGTGACTGGACCAGGGGCCCAACACCCACCTGTTAAATACTGTAAACTTCACACACACACACACACAAACACATGGCCATCCGACTACATTGCTAACCTCAGTGCAATTTATCCTGCACAGCCCTGCCTAAAATCTAGTCTAAATGATGATCTGCAGGAAAAGATTGGCTATATTTTGAGCAATCTTCCTCTAGTGAAAAGAAATGACTTGCTGCTACTGGCTTTCGCTGCTTAATTGGTCCCCTGGAAACTTCCAGTTTTTTGGGCGGATCTCACTCGCCGAGTTGAAGTCTGGGATGAGCGAGAGAACTTCGGGGTAAGAGCTCTTGTTAGAACCGAACACTGTGCTCACTCTCATGCATAATTTCGCATACGCTGCCACTCAAAAACCCCACGCTGCATAGCCCCGTTCTGTGTGAAAAAAATGTAGAGGGGGCCAAGCCCAAAGGATCCCAGGGCTGACGTGGATTATGTAAGGTCAAACTGACAAATGGTCAGTCAGAGAAAGTCAGAGACGTTGGGTTAGTCTTATTCATTAGGGGGGATTAGGGAGACTGGATGACAGACACTCAGGAACCCAAAGGCATTTCTAGAGGTGGGGGCTGTGGGGGGTGGGGTGGACGGGACATTGGAGCAGCTTTGGTGTTTGGGAGGAAAAAAGAGCCTCCAGTCCTCCAGGAAGCACAAATCCAGTGCATGAGATATTCCCACTGTAATTAGTGAAATCTGTGACTGCTACAGAGAGAGAGAGAGAGAGAGAGAGAGAGAGAGAGAGAGAAAACACTAAACTCAGACAGAGTTTCACATTTTGTCTGAAAAGTATTGAGAAATGCTTGCTTCTCAATTCATAACCAGACACCATTCCACACAGCACTGAGCCTGGTTGTATTTGAGCAGATCACAGAAAGAAGCTATAGGAAACAGGGCAAACATAGGAGTCTCTACTCTTTAAGGGTGTTACAGTACACCAACCAAGAGTTCTGTGTGAGGGGCCATCAGAAGCACTGCCGTAGCCCTACACTACCAGGAGATATGAAAAAGTCAGCCAATATAATTTCCCCCTATCTCTCAGCATAATGACTCTTGGGGCTTCATCAGTATTGAGGCCATAGAACTGAGCTATGGTGGCCGATGAACCTCTTTATGAGACTTTAAATGTGGTGAAGACCTCCATTGAATTCCCATCACATCATAGAACCTCCCTGGGTAAATGAACGACTGTCTAATTGAATGGCTTCTCACTTCATGTGGGGACTAGGTGGGAAGCACTGGTCACTGGTCACTCACCACCTCACAACTGGTTCATCAGTGCTCAACAAAGCATAGCAAAAGGCTGGTTGGAGGAGAGTACAGAGAGAGGGGTGTAGAGTGAGGCCCCCCAAGTCTGCTGACAGCAAAGATAATACTACGAACACACACACACACACACACACACACACACACATTTTTTCAGGTTCCTTTTCATCCCACATCTCCAGGCAGCTGACCATTTCAATGATGACAGGTCTGTTCGGGTCAGGTCTGGTCAGAGGCCTCCTCCGCATCCCTCCCCACCACGTCCACCCAGCTCAACCCACCTTTGCCTCCACACAACCCTGGGAGGACCGCAGACCAGCCTGGCCTCTGCTATCAGGTGTCCGTGACGACTCGCATTAGCGCAAGCACAAACAGTTAAATATCAGTGGGTAATGGAGGGCCTCCGACATCAAAGGGGCATCAGATAGAGAGAAAGAGAGAGAGAGAGAGAGAAAGAGAGGGAGGAGGAGCAGAGAGGGGGAGAGGACAGAGGACCAAAATGAAGGTATGGACTGCCAGCTCAGCAGCAGTAATCCTACATCCATTTAAGAGACAGCACAGGGAATATATATTTTAACTAGGGTGAAGGAGAGGTCAAAGTGCTTAAGGTGAGCCTTATAGACATGTTTACTATCTGAACATATGGACAACTCTCAGTATTGAGACAGTGAGAGGGAGAGGGAGAAAGAGAGAGAGAGAGAAAGGCTATTTCACTTAAAATGGGTGAAAATGCTTGTTTGTGACTTGCCCAATCTGTCAAATGGCATTTGTGTTGAATTAGGCACATGTAAGCACGGACACAGATCACAGACCATGGCACAGGCTGCCTGTGTGGGCAACGAATCATAATAACTGTCTGTAAATGAATCGCTGCAAACAGCACAAGGTGGCTGGGTAAAATTTAAAATGGGCCACCATTCAACAAATGGGAGTAATTAAATTGCGCTGTTTTTCTCCCTCCCCAAGAGTGACATGTAATTAAACTAACTAACTACATTTCCTTTTCATTGCCCTGCAGTTGAACTTTTATGGAAACAGCATATTAGTATTGTTTGCCTATTCTGAGAAGCAGTCCGTATTGACTTTTCCTTCGAAGGAAATCAGATCAATAGCATACGACAAGGCACATTTTCAACAATGAAGACAGGGTTAAATTCGCAGAAGTCCAGAGGTCGTGACCTTTCTCTGTCTCTGTTCACTGCATGCACTGAGGGATGAGAGGGGAAAGACAGCTGTGAATGGCAAAGGACGCAGACTGCATATTAAATGACGGACTGTACACGCACATGGGCGCATCACTCAGGCTCTTTCACTTCCATGTCAGAGGTCACATTCTAACCTCAGCAGGTTCAGTGAGAGGGATGTGCAGCGCAGGGTGTTTGTGACAGAGGAAGAAATCATCATTTATCAGCATCAGGGCGTCTGGAGAAGACTTACGATGAGGGTTTGGGGAATTGCAGTGGTCGGGAGAGGAGAATTCCAGGTGCGGCATGTTTGGAGAACATTCCATGAAGCACATGTCTCTTTGTCCATAGCACAGTTCAGCTACTCTCTTTCTCTCTCTCTCTATCCTCTTTCTCCTCTGTCATCCTCTACCTCTGTCTCTCTCTCTGTCTCTTTCTCTTTCCTCTTTCCCCTTTGTCACTCTCTCTCTGTCTTCCTCTCTCCTCTCTCTCTCCTCTATCAGTAATCAGATGGAGACATTCAGTTCAGTACATTCAGCTCCTAGCAATAGATTACAATTAGCACTTTCATCTATCATGGTAATATAGAGATCTCAAGCGCACATTCAAATCCTTTGACCAACTGTTGGCTTAATGTTGGCTTCCAACAGAAAGCTCGAGGGAAAGCTTTGCATATATGCATACATATTCCTGCTTTCATATCATCAGCATGAAAGGGCCCCTGCAATAATCGTGCAGGGGTGGCAAATAGCTTATCTACGCTCAATTACATTTCTGAAGACGCACATGTAGTCACGATTTGCCAGGAGGAGAGGAAAAAGCACAGAGATTTGCAAAGCACCTGTTACATCAAACAGATTTCTAACCCCTGAACAAAAAAACACGAGGAGCAGGTCAGAAGAGGACTGGCTCTGGTGGGGTCATTGAACCTCCCCGACTAGAAGAGGTTTAGCAGGGACACATGTCCTAAAATAAACTTATCGGTGTGCGTCTTGTGCCTGGACGCTTCCGCGTTTGCTTCAATTGCTGGACCCCCTTGCTGCCAGAGAAGTGCAGTGCTCCCAGGGTGATTAGGGTTGACCATCAGAGACCTAGTGGGGAAGACATGATCACAGCACATCCGAGTGACTCTATAAGCTTCCCACTCCAGGCCATTGAGCAATTAAGTCACTTACTCGTGGAGAGGGCCCATAAATTTAGAGAGATATACTGTAAAGCACACCTGCATTGAGACACACAGGCATGCACACACACACACACACACACACACACACACACACACACACACACACACACACACACACAAACACACACAGAGAAGCCCACAAACATACACACATAATCTCCACAGATGTGCACAAACTCACATGTGAAGACTTATGCAGACACACACACATCCTTACTCACAAACAGACACGAGACACGTTCAGAAAGCTCAACTGCACCCAAGGCTCTCCCACTCTTTCTACTCTCTCCCTTTTTGGCTACCTAATACCCGAGGAATGGCCAAGACAAACACGCTCGCCAAGCGCAAGATAGCACAGGGGTCAGGGGCCTCGCTCGTTCCAGCTGTAAAAGGGGAAAAGAGAGAGAGAGAGAGACAGAGAGAGACAGAGACAGAGAGAGAGGAAGGCCAAGACTGAGATGGAGGGAGCAAGAGAGAAAAGTCCAGCTCTCTACTGCACGTGTTGGAAAGAGTCACTAAATCACTGTCGTACCCACACCTCGTCAGTCATCCACCAGCAAAACAACAAAAGTCATTTCTCACGGTCAGCGTCCACCACTCACATGATGGAAGACATCACTCTGGATGATAGTGGACGGCCAATAGCTACAAGCAGATCAAAAGAAGAAAGTTCACGGAAAAGCGGAGTCATGATAATATAATGGCATCTGTAAAAGAGTTTAAGGTATTAGAGGCCGTGTTAGCCATCGACTGTAATGGAGGACGATAGAAGGACAGAGCACTTTAAAGAAAGGTCCAGTACCGAAGGGATGGCACCGCTCCAGCTGGATCCCACGCAAATGAGATGACGCCACTAATTATGACAATCACACTGAGGTTTATATCATCGCCAGCGGATGGGTTTTGTAAAAAAGAGAGAGAGAAATTAGATGTGTGAGTCATTTTGCAAAGTGACTGGAACGTTTCAATTCAACAGCTGGGGAGCCGTTCATAAAATCATCACTTCAGAGGGGAGATGAGACTAATGACATCATCATGACCTCAATTAAATTGGAAGGCCTTTGTATCGCCTGCTCTCAGGCGAGCCGAACTCTCCTCTCTCCTCTCCACACAGCCTTCAGGTACAGAGTTGCTTTTATTTCAAAGTCTTCCACGACTCCCAAAAAGAAAAAGAAAGGTGCTGGCACAATAGTTCAGCATCACAAAATTGAAGAGATTCCAGAGATTGAAGTTTAAATAATTGGCATATTTTCACACTGGATAGTTCTTTGTAACTCTGTGAATTAAGA
>NC_063190.1:5095709-5120709 GCF_017589495.1 Alosa alosa
CTCCAAATACATCGCTCCCCACTGACCCCTTTGGACTGGCCCGTCACGTTGGGTTAGGAGGTTAAGCTCAGCTCACCGTGCTCTCTGTCTGTCTCTCTGTGGGCTGGGGAGCCCAGTCACACTGCCCTGCTGTTGACCATAGTCCCTGCTTTACACGCCATTGAGACGGCATCAACCATGTGAACAAATCTCAAAGTAAAAAAAGAAAAGTGGTAAAAGCAACACCAGAGGAAATGACAAAGATTCAACGCTTGGGAACGTAATACCGAAGAGCAATAATATCCATACAATAACATGTGCCTGCATCAGATAAGATGAATAACATGCAGTGCAGTGCAGTGCAGTGGACACTTGGTTATGTTTATTGTGGGTATTGCATGACAACGTGACAAGTGATCATCATAGCCCTGCAAGTCATCATTTTCACAGGGCTTTGACACAGGAGCTGCTGATTAGCCCACGGCACTTAAGGCTCCTCTTGTTCTTTTGACATCCTGAAAATACCACGGCTGCCGCGTTCCCACCAGGCTTGAGGTTGAGCAGGCATCAGTCTTCGGTGGAAACCAGAGCACTGCCGTTTTCTTAATTGCATGTGTAATGGCTTCGCTAGCTCCTCCATTTAGCCCTGTCAGCCCTGTTGTGATTCAAGCAGGGGGAGAGACTCGTGGAGGCAAATGAGGACTGCTTGGGTAAGGTGTCTTCACTTCTGCTCCCGAGAAGAACTTTTTGAAAGGTCGTAAAACTTGGAAATTGGGAGTAAATCGAATCCGATGTCCATGCTATTCATCTAGTGGTGCAGATTATGCATACCCACACGCACCCAAATGCATGCATGCAAACTTGGGAACGGAGGGTGTGTATATGACTTTTCTGGCTTTCCTGTTCAGATGCAGAAAAAAATCTGGCACCTTCCCCAGGGTAAGAAATCATATAGTGTATGCTATGACACCTGCAATAAAATCCGTTCTGCATTTGACATATAACTTCCATATGTTCTTGTGCATGGTCTGACTGCAGACGTCTTACACTCAACTCTCTTTTCCAATTTGGACCAACAATACAGAGAGCGCTCTGAGGAAAACTGTTTCAAATTAGGGTTGACAGGGGGGAAAAAACAAATCGTTGAGGCAGCAAGACAACCCCTGAAGTGTATCACAACCCTGCTGATCGATCAAGGCAGAGCTGCAACAGTGTCCATTACCCATTACAACTATTCCATTACATGGCAAACGTGGCCCTGGTAAAAATGTATCCGATTTAAGCCACTCTGCCAATATATCAGTGTGGCACGGCGAGTCAGATTTAGGGGGCTCAGCAGGATTTCTGCCTGAGCTCATCACTTAGTTCCCTCACGCAGGCACAATCTGATTCTCCAGTGACCACAGACACGCAACACACACACACACACACACACACACACACACACACACACACACACACACACACACACACACACCACACACACAGCGCAGTTTGACCCCTTCTATAAAACTCTGCTGGGGTAGCAGAGTCTACAATGTTTATTTCAGTCCAAAATCTTTCATTACAACTGCATGCGTGAGTTGGAGTTGGATTGCTTGTGTGTTGTTTTTCTGCATTGTAACTGAAGCTTGAGCATGGGTAGGAGTCCATGCATGTAATTCCACTTCCTTCATTTTTCTAATAAAGGCCCAAACATTCCACTATTTTTACCATATTTGTACAGCACCTGGAGTTATGTCAGTCTGGAGGACCGAAACTCTTATTATGTAAACTCTTTGTTTAAAAAAAAGCTGCTTTCAAAAACAGGACATCTCATGATCCTATTTTGAAAACCCTTGAGTCACGGGCCCTCTGGTCCACTGGGTTACTCCTCAGCTGGAGAGAGTTAGGCCTTGGCTCGTGGAGAAGTCGTGAAACCCAAGCCTATCCCGTCTTCCTGTTTTGGCTCGCCGGCCCACTGTCCTGGGCAGCGGGTACACCGGCTCCCCGCTATCAGTCTCCGGATCAGGAGAGCTGGCCGCTACAGTTATTCATCATTCTCTCAAAGCACAATAAACAAGACCTCAGTCCCAGTATCACATGACGGCAAAAAGAGAAGAAAAAAAAAGACTCTCAGATACTGCTTTTAAAAATGAATTTAGTTCCCAAAGCCACACCTTTTTCTACTTTCAGAGTTAAATTAAAAATATACCTCAGTTTTGGACTTGGACATCTGGAATATTAGCCATTAACCAATATCTGACCATGACCTACAAAAAATACGAAGGGACGCCCTACATCCACGTTTGTTCCACACGACGGCGTGCAACCCACTAACATGCATGGGCTGATCGATCGCAATCATCCGTCTTGAAAAGAAACAGGATCAATGGGGGAAACACACACACACACACACATACACGCCATGAGTTAATCCATCTTGGTCACACAAAATCCTGGAGACCAGGCCAAACGTCCAGTGGGAATAAAGCGCTGCTGATTGTTCGCTGTCACCTTGTGGCTGTCCGCTCCAGTGCCTACCACGCTGCAGGGGCGCCATTGTTCCCATCGTGAGGCTTGCTCCACATGTGTTTTTCAAAACGCCGCTTATCGGCCAAACACACTGTAAACGGGCTCAGATAGCGGGTGAGAGAACCCCTCAGGAATTCAGAGGCTATTAAACAACAATATCCTCTTTCCCTGAGCACGATGCTCATATCTCCATGTCTTCCTCTCCACTAGGTTTTTTAATCCACTCTCTTCTGCTTCCCTTGGACCATATATGTTCATGTTAGACACGCATCCTAGGCTGTTGTACACACAAAAACACATGCTATCACTTGTAGACAAAGCCATGTATGGTCACACACACCTCTCAAAAAGCAGACAAATTATGCCATCTCTTTCACACACAATCCCTTTCTCTCAATCCCTTTTTTCACATGCGGTGTTATTCAAAAATACAGTACTATCACACACACACACACACACACACACACACACACACAGGCACACTAGCTCTCTGGTGGCCTCTGATCTATGTATGGCAGTCTGGAGGAGAATATTTCCTCCAAGCGGTCGGTTGTGCTGGCAGACCCTCCTCCACACAAAGAGAGAGAGAAAGAGAAAGAGAGAGAGAGAGAGAGAGAGAGAAAGAGAAAGAGAGAGAGAGAGAGAGAGAGAGAGAGAGTGGCTTTAGTGGCGTGATGGATGGCTCCGCCGTCCACTGTAGCAGCCAAATGACCTTGCACTCAGTCACGTGCCAACAGGAATTACCATTACGGCCCGCTTGAGACACGGTGTGCGCAAGAACGCTCTCAACCATGCTGGTGTGCATTTGTTTGAGTGTGTGTGTGTGTATGTGTGTGTGTGTGTGTGTGTGTTTGTGTGTGTGTGTGTGTGTGTGTTTGACTCTGCACACACGAGAAGATGAGGGTGTCTTTGTTTGTGTGCTTACTCAAAGGTTGATGTGTGCATTTGCATTTTGCATCTGTGTGTGAGAGTGTTTTTCATAAGTGTGTGTGTGTGTATACAGTATGTGTGTGTCTGCATGTGCATATGTGTTTGTCTTCCAAGTGTGGCAGATCGTCAGATGACTGCTAATCTTGAGCTTAGGGTCATGACGGGGCATTATTTAGTGCGGTCTTTAAGGCCCTGTCATCGCCAGAGACCATGGGGCACGCTGTTCTCATTAACACTGAGCCCCAACTATGTTCCATTGCTTAATCTGCAAAAAAGCTTTAAACTTTTATTTAAAAAGAGCAAGAGAGCTTCGCCTTAATGCACTAATAAAAGCGGTAAAATGGCAATTGGCCTGCTTGTTGCAATGCACGCAGGGCCAGTAAATTTGCTTTGAATCTACAGGAATAAACCGACAAACACTGAAGTGAAAAGAAATTTCATATTCCATGTAGCTGCATGACGGAGAACTTTTTAACACACACTAGTGTTATTACCCTCGAGTTATTATTCTAACGGCACTTGAGGACGTTTTGAAGTTGTGAAGTTGGCAGTCTTAACATGACTACAGTCCCGGATTGTTTGGAAAAATACATATAAGAATAGTGCATGTGAGCTCTTCTGCACCTATAACTCTCCGTGACGACCGGTGAGAGTGACTCAGCCCCACTTAGGCCCTTAAGAAGAGGAAGCAGAATCGTAGTCCAGGAAGCAGAATCGTAGTCCAGGAAGGGTGCCTATTGTTGCGTCCAAGGGAGCGGATGCAGAGGTCTCGCCGATACAGGCCTCATCTGGAACACGGAGCAACTGTCCTCCTCCTTAAGGCGTCTCCCAACATCTGAAGAGACGCTCCCTTACACTAGCACACACCTCTTGCTAGGATCTATTTTTAATAACCTGCAGTTCCATTATCTCATAACGCAATATGTTTCCTCCACTGGCTTTGTCCTTGGCTCGAGCTCACGACACGCATTCCACTAGCGGTGCACACTTGAGTTGGTAAACCCAACACTCGGCTCTGTTGCTCATTTTTGCAAACATTTTTGTTGGCTTTTTCTGCAGTAATCAGTTTAACGATGCGGAAACAATGAGATCATAACTTAACAGCACAATATAATATGCACAACAAAGAGGTTTACCTGGACTGCGGAATGTTGAGGGAGCGTTGCATTTTGGAACTAGTTGTCATAAAAGACAGACAATGAAGCCCAAATTGCGCCAGAGGGACCTCAGAGAAATCATAACTCTGGATTATGGGGTCACGATAATCATTTACATGCAACTATGGCATCTCAATTACAGAGTTATGGCATAGGCTTCTCCCCCTACAGATTAGCCTACATAAAGCCTTGCTGTTTCCTTCACATACAAATGCACCAGGTCTGTCTCGTGACTTTCCACAGCGAACATGTCAGTGGGGAATTACATCGGATCAGTTTTCCTTCTCTAAATCCAAACCCAGACAATAATAAACTAGGATCTGGACTGAAAGGGGAGCCAGGAAGAAGCACTTCTGGACTTTGCCAACATCTTTTTTTCTTAGAACTTTAATCTCTATAACATATTTCACAGTTATTTAATAACTGATTTATGTTGCCCTTCCCACCCACAGAAAATTAATCAATGAAAATCACAATTTTCTCAGAGATGCCTCCCATTGTACGCATAATCATAGTATTATGTGTGCCGGGCAGGATTTCTATTGTACCTCTACACAGGGTATATGTGCAGAATATCAGTTTGTTTTCCTTACTGTACTCTATGCAGGAGTTCTATAGTGCTGTTAGGACCTGCGGGGGCAACAGAACTGAAACTAAACAAGCTTATAAACGAGGCGTCGAAGGCACGAAGGCAGCGAGCGAAGCATGAATCTCATTTTACACCTCATCTCAAAAGATTCAATTAAGCCTCCCTAAGCCCTCAAAGGGGACCCTCATTTTATACATAAAGAGATTTGTGTCAGCCTTGTTTGGACGCCATGCAGCATTGTGTTCGCATGTTTCATGGCACCTTTTTAAAAATTCTATTTTACTTGTTTATTTATTTGGTCTAAGGTGCTTTGAGGCGGTTGTGGGCGGATTCCAGAACATAACAAGTGGTTGTCTCAGTTTGGTGATGGTACATTTTGTGGAGCTCCTTTGGGGGCGATCTGCTGCTGATTGGCACTTCTTTTACAGAGGGAGGCTTAGGCATGACAGACACAACAAAGAGTGTCAGTCAAAAGATGATGATTAACAGCAAATCCTCTAACCACATTGTACAAAAAAGACTCCTTATGTAATTTCATGTCAGGAAACTGCCAAGACACATTCCAACTGTGAACATCACAAATGCCCACTCTCACACTCCCAGCAGACTCATGGTTAGGCTTATGTATCACCAGAAAAGCTTTGTCTCCTTACGGTAAGTTACAAACATGAAAAGTTATGTTTATACACACTAATTAGCTTAAATCATTACTTAGATTGAATTATAACTCAACAGCAACAAGTCATTTTGTCTTTATTTACAATTGATCATGAGGTAGCAGTGGACTCCAATTATTTCAAGAGCTATTTCCATCAGCACAAATCTGTTACGTGCTGATCGAGTGTGACTCAGTTGCGAAGTGTTTCAAAACGCTGGAACCAAGGCTGTAATTGATACAACATGTAGCTGTACGACTGAGGGGAAATTCACATGCACTTGACGAGCCAAAAAAAAGACAAAGAATTTGACAATATATTTGCGCCCAAGGGCACACAACTGTTGCATTGTAGCATTTCTGCTTTAGGAGGACAACACTGAGAACATCCCAGGATGCATTGGGCAAAATGGAAACAGACATTCTTAGCAACAGTTCACGGACTTTTGTTTGTTTGCTATTTAAGATAACTCATCTAGACCTATCATCACTTCACATCTCGCAAGCTGCAGTCTTTTCCCCTCCAAAAATCAGCCTAATTGCTTCTAACAGTGTAATAAGATTGTTCCGCTCGCAAAAACAAGAGAAAAGGGAAAGCTGCAATTGTTTTGTTGCCTCGGTGTAGCCTATCTGCATCAGCTCATGAGGTCGCTTTCATACGGTGCACTTTTGATTCCCCACACAGGGGCTGCCCTCAGAGCACAGAAACGATCGGGCGGTGATAATTTCAACACTCTGTTTCGACATTGGGCCTGGCAGCAGCGAGGGCTGCTGTTTGAGACATCACGTAGGGAAGGCAGCCACTGCCACAGATTTGTGAGAGAGACAAAAAAAAAAAAAAAAAACAGACAGACTGCCTTTGATTCTGAGGTAATTTCAGGTAATGGCTTCCAGATTAGGGCTTTTAGGTCAGAGGAATTTGTGGAGAGCACGGATGGCTAATGTGGCAACTCATGGTCAACTTCGGTTAGTCACCTTGACGTTTTCCTCTACCATGCCCATGTGTTTCAGTCTATTAGGTGTAATGAGTGATGTGTAAGTACTGTGTGGATGTGCATACGTGTGTCAATATGAATGCAGTTTGTTTGCTTTCGCAGTGTGTCTTTATGTGTATGTGTGTGTGTGAGTGTGTGTGTGTGTGTGTGTGCTTTTATGGTATGTGAGTAGGAGGATAAGAGACAAGCAATAAACAGAGAGAGAGAAGAAGAGAGAGAAAGAGAGGGAGAGGGGGAGAGAAAAAACAAGTGGCCGAGAGAGTGGAGAGTGCACCATCTGAAACTAAACAACTTAAAGCCATTTAAAAACGTCTGGGTCAGGGCCCTGGGAGGGGGACATCCACAGCTGTTTCAGAGCCTGGCTTCTCTCCTGTCCTCTTGGAATGTGCCTGGACCGTCCATCCTCCAATGAAACTGGGGCACTCACTTCCATGCCTGTTACCTGTGCTTTATTAAACTCCTTATGAAAACATACATCCAATAACCCAGCTGACAGACACAGAAAACACTACTAATCAATGCTCCCCATCTTTTATCTTGATAAAATTGAATTTAGAAATATGGCGGAAAAAAACTCAGCTCCGCCATATATTTCTGCCAAGCATATCTGTGTTTACAATGGGTTTACCAAACTCCAAACAAGCCCATTAGAGAAAGCCTTGAGTGTGCACATAAGTTTACTCAATGGACAGAGACAATATTCAAGCTGAGCTGTTTACATGGCTGTGCGCTCTGGTTAAAATAATATTAGTTTGCGCTCCTAGAGTCTACATCAGAGTTGGCCTATTGAAAGCATACTGGGAGTCGTCATCAGAGAGTCTGTTTATTAAATGACTGCGTCATGGTAGCCTGCTGCTACTGAGATCCAGCGTCCACACAGGTCATGATGAAAGGTACAGACACCGGATCAGAGAGGTCAAATGGAGGGGGCACATTAAGGGATGGGGGTCAGCATCACAATTACATTTCTGTATAGGAAGAAAGCGGATGCCTTTCTTAAAAGCGTATCTCCTCTCTCTCTCTCTCTCTCTCTCTCTCTCTCTCTTTCTCTCCCTTTCTGTGACCTCTCACCTCTGGCAGGGGAATGGTGAATGTCACTTAATCAAATGCACCTGGAGACACTGGGAACAGAACGAGACGGGGAAAAAACAGGCTGTGTGTTTACTGTCACCCGCCACGACGAGTGATGTCCATTTCCGTCCACACATCCTCCATCTTTGCTCCGCTGCTCCCATGTCCCATGTCTGTCTGTCAGCTTCTACAGATGTTCTCCTGACAGACCCTCAGCCTCTGGTATCCCTGAATTAGAGTTACGATTTTGGACAACTGACGGCATGTCATTCTGGCTGAACCTAACATGTCTGGACGGACGTCGTTTTTTTGTGTGTGTGTGTTTTTTTTTTGTTCTTCTTCTGAAAGTATTGAACCAGTCTCAACATCTCACAGAGACCATTCCTGCATTGGCACCGAAATTGGAGCCTGAAACTAGAGTTTTCACTGGACTGTAAGCTGGGAGAGCTTAAAAGGCCTGAGCTCCCCCCTCCCTCTCAAGCCCCTAAATCAATGGCCTCGTGAATGTTTTAGCACTGGCCTGACGAAGGCGATTAATTATTGAAGCGTTTGATTGAAACTGTACCCAGGGAGCCGGGATGGAGAACTGCGCTGGAGTTTCCATACGGACAGAGTCAGCAGGGTAAAAATGCCTCATCAGTCAGCCATGGCTGGGGGCAAACAATACACACACACACACACACACACACACACACACACGCTGACACTGAAGATGTTTGCACGACCAGGGAGAATATGAATCCTCGATGGACAGGACAGAGAGTTGTCATGTCAAAGCAATTCCAAAAACAGATTGTCACATGGTCGATCGAGAGAGGTAGCTGTTGTGGTAAGAAGACTTTTGTAAACAAAAGCAGTCTCCTCCAAATAATCACAGATAAACAAATTTAAACAAAAAACAACAAGGAAGACTGTGGTAACCTGTGTGAATGTCTTATCTGTGCATTTATTGTGCCAGTAGAGATGAGAGGAACGTGAAATGGTGCTTTTGGAGTAGAGAGAGGTTAGGTTTGGATCCTCACACGGAGTCAGCGTTCTCTGGAGGCTGCGACTGCCTCACTCTCCTGCTCAGACTGCAGAGCGGCTGAGGAAATTACCTTCACATGGCTGGAAAAGTAGCCTTTCCTCCTTTTTACACACAGAGAGAGAAAGAGAGAAAGAGAGAGAGAGAGACTCTCCCTATCATTCACACAGGGGCCTGCCAAAAAATGTCCTATACACCCAAGTCTCAGCTGAACACACCTAATGCAAGTTCACTCGTTTAGTGCTTTGCCTTAAGGTCACAAAGCAGAATTCTGCACTGATGTTGAAGCCCACAATCTGCCACTAGACATACACAAACCAGACTGGGCTGATGCAGAGCACTGTAGGGAGGGGACCTGGAGCGGCCAGGGGATTTCATGACTTCCAGAATGTTCCATCTACAGGTTACATGTGTGTGTTTGGGTGTATCTGTGCGTATGTGTATGTTTGTGTGTGCATGTGTATGTATGCACACATGTGTGTCTGCATGCGTGTGTGTGTGCATGAGTGTGCAGCACATGTGTGTGTGTGTGTGTGTGTGTGTGTGTGTTGTGCGTGTGTGTGTGTTGTGTGTGTGTGTGTGTTTGTGTGTGCATGTGTTAGCATGGGTGAGTGTGTGAGAATGTATGTGTCAGGATGTGAGAGACCAACCGGGGCCCAGCAGTAGCAACCCCCATGTTCCTCTCCCATCTGGAGTGAGTCTGCCCCTTCGCTAGCGCTCCTCCACTGACAGTCACAACACGCTAAGGTCATCCTAGGGAGTTCATCCAGGACCCCGGGCCATCACCTAAATCACCGTAATGATTTTAGCCTGAGCGTTTCAGCCCACAGAAGCAATACACGACACACGAGGAATCTGGCCGGCCTTGCTATCCGCCGCTCACCGCGTTCGCCAGAGAGCCTACAGCGCGTGTGTGTTTTTCACCGAAAAAATAGCCACAGGGTGTATCGTCTTTTTACTGTGTTCCATAAAGCTAAATGAGTTTTGGCTAACTCCAAATCCATTAAATGTCTACCAGGGCTGACCTTAGGCCACCCAAGACAAGTGTGTGTCTCTTTTGGGTTCCTACAGCAGTCTTCCAAGAGTGCGACCTACATCTTAGGTCATGATAAAGGGGAGAGTGTGACCTACATCTTAGGTCATAATAAAGGGGATAGTGTGACCTACATCTTAGGTCATGATAAAGGGGAGAGTGTGACCTACATCTTAGGTCATAATAAGGGGGAGAGTGTGACCTACATCTTAGGTCATAATAAAGGGGAGAGGAGACTTTTCTGTATGCATTGGAAGCTTCAGATGAGGTCTGTATGTGATTTGTGAGCCTGAGATACTGTCCATGTGTGTGTGTCTGTGTGTCAGCATATTATTAGGCATATGTGCGTGTGTGCCTCCATATGCATGCACACTCTTATTCGGAATGTGTTGTCCCTATCTGGACACAGAGATGTGTTAAAAAGACAATGCAAGTTGTGTTGATTCAACGCAAGTTGTGCTATTTTCCACACAATTTGTGCAACAAATTTAAAAAGGAAACAACACAAACTTGTGTGGTCCCTATCTGGACACAGAGATGTGATAAAACAATGCAAGTTGTGTTGTTTTCAACACATTCGTTTTAAGAGTGCATGCACAAATGTGCTTTACTACGCAAAGGTCGATTGTGATATTTTTTTGGGGGGGGGGGGGTTGAAAGAGTCAAAAAGATGACCTCAGTACCATACCCATAGCTCCGTTTACGAGGTGTCTATACCAGGGCGGTTAAAATATGACTTAAAACGGTCTTTGCTAAAATACAGGGCTGAATGCAAACACATGGGGCCTGATTAGACAGACGTGCTGCACAGCTCTGAGGTTAAGGGGTGAAGAGAAACGAGAGGCGTTTTTCACAGCACTGTCCCAGACTAGCCTAACCCCCTGCTTAATGTGCTCCCAGAGACCGGCCAAACTTCTCCGTTTAAACACTCTCAATCTCCCTGTCTGGCCTCAATCGCTCCCATGACGGAGTCCGGGGTTGTCAACGGTCACAGGTTTTTTGGGGGGATGGTGGGGGAATGTTGAATTACAGAGTAGCCCACATAAATTAGCGCATGTCTTGCTGGACAGAGCTATTCAGAAATTAGCGGTATCAAAAGCAAGTTCTTTTTTCACCAGTTTTTTTACAAAATTATTTCCACCTTTCCATCACCCCTGTGACAGTTTTTCAGCAGGGCTTCCTTAGTCACGAAGGGAGTCTGCTTTCAACAGTGAAACTATGTTTGTTTTACTAATAAATCCTGACCAGAATGTTTTTATCACCTTTAAGACTATACAGACCTACAATGTGACTGAAGACATTAGGGTAGCAAGTCTTGCCCCAGGTTTATTTGACATCCCAGAGGCAATCAGAGAGCCATGACAACCCAGGGTAGTTTGCTCACAGCACCGCTCTTTGATTAGACCCAGTGGTGGAACAGAGGGACCATAACAATTCAATCAACATCTCACCCCCTCCATCTCCCTCTCTGTTTCAGTCTCCCAGACACACAGGCCTGGCACTGGGCATGCATCTGTTTGTGCGGTCCAACGTCCACTGTGTTGTGTGGGCCTTTTTGTGAGCACACACATGCAATGCACCAATGCACTCACACACACACACACACACACACACACACACACACACACACACAGACACACACACACACACACGTCTGCAGAGTCTCGCATTCCTCAAAGGATCAGTCACACTATTGGGACGGCTGAAGCGAGTTGTGATTCATGCGAATCGTCGCCTTACGGTGCAGCAGTGGCGGCGATTACGTTACGGGACCCGCTCCCTGGCGATGGCAGCCAAGTCCGAGTCGGGTGATTGGTGGCGCAACATGAAAAGCCAGCGATGACGGCGGAGGCTGTCGCCACGCTAACGAGAGCCGGCCAAATACTCGTCAGCCCATCCACACTCTGGTGAGGTACCTCGTTAGGGCTAATGGCTTCTGGGAAGACACCAGGGAACTAATCAAGCTGTCATGCCATCCCCCTCAGCCGGTCCACTGACTGGACATTGCAAAACTGGTCTTCATCGTGCATGCATACCAAAATACTAAAATGTGGATAGAAGTTCATACAGAGGGTCGACCTACTGAAACTGCATGTAGACATAAAGACAGGCACTAACATTCACAGCAACACACACATACTAGTAAGAATAGTATACATAGAGACACACACACACATACTGTACACACACACACACACACACACACATACTGTACACACACACACAGACACGCACACACATACTGTACACACACACACACACACACACACACATACTGTACACACACACACAGACACGCACACACATACTGTACACACACACACACACACACACACACACACACGCACATACCTATACATACACACACAGCCACACAAAAAAGAGTTTACAGCACAGATAGCCCAGGCTGCCATGGTTATTACTGCATAATAATAGCACAAGCCTTGTGTGGGAGCAACACACGCATATGCGAAGGCGGAAACAGCGAGCAGGAGTCACCAGGCGGGGCAGGGCGGGGCAGCAGCCTTCAGACAGACCTCGTCTGTCCCAAAACGCCCAGGCCACAATCACACCCCTACTCAATCATCCATCAGTAAAGCCCCCACACACACACACACCCCGACCTCTCACCCGGGCTGCCTACTGCAATGTGAGATGGCCCCTGGGGCTTCAGTGCTGGGGCTGGTGCTGGTGTGTGTGCTGTCGCCGACCTGACGGCGGTCTGGTGTGACACCATGATCAAACGGCCGCTCGCTGTCGCAGACCCAGCAGCTCCGATCCAGCCACCGTTACTAAACGTCACGTCGCGCCAGTTCTCATGCGCTTGCTCACACACATACACACACACACACACACACACCCATGGGATCATGTTTCATGTCATTTCACTGTTATATTCACAGACGTATTAGAGAGAGAGTAAGAGGTCACAAGACGTATACCCTCTGTGTCTGTGGCACTTCCTCATTTAAAAAAATCACCTTTTCATCTTTGGCTCAGGTCTCCCCCGACTACTACACATCTACTCTGCTACTTTCTTCAGTTTCTTCCCCTAGTCAAAAACAGACATTTGTTCTATATTGTGAGTTGGGCTTATGTAATAGCCACCGCTCTCTTTCTCTCTCTCCCCTTCTCATACTTCAAAGTAATCTACTTCGGGGATGGGATAGGGCTTAGGAAGACAGGCCCCTTGTTTGTAGAAATCAGGCGGCTGAGGTCCGGTTTTGACAGATGGCCTTGGGTCTCCAATCAGCGCCTTGCGTGAGGAGCACCAGCCTGGAGCAGGCAGATTGATAAAACAGACATGTAAAGATATTTACACATGTCTGCCAAGAGGCGACCCTCTCAGGAGAGATACGAGGGGGGGGCAGAGAGAGATGTGGAGAGAGGTAAGGAGTGGTTGAGTGAGTGAGAGAAAATTGGGGGCAGAGAAAGATTGAGAGGGAGGGGTAGGAAGAGAGAGAGTGAGTGAGCAAGAGAGAGAGGGAGAGGGAGAGGAGGTAAGGGGCCCCTGGCTCCCATATTCCCTGTTCCCCTTCTGTTTGACAGACTTTTCTCAAGCCCATTTTCTTTTCATTTAAAAGACTTGTTAAATGCCGAGGTTTAAGGGTGACAATTAAAACAATTTTCTCCTTAAAAAAACACAAAAGTCCAAATCCCCCCGAGGACAAAAAAATTAACCAATTCACCAGATGCTAAATTGAATAAGCTCAGAGTGAGATCACTGTTGCTAATTATTCACATTTTCCCATCGCATGATATAACAACGATGGAGAGAGGAGTGGAGAAAAAAAATGGAAATGGAAAAAATAACTCTAAAAGCGGCTACGTGAAACACGCACTTTGGGAAGGAATACGAGACTGGTCATTTCCGAGCTCACTAGACCCCGCTTCGTTCTATAAACACGACCTGGCGTCAAGTGGAGTGAGAGAGGGACGCCTCGCTATCTAAACGGATGGACTCACAGCTCCGCTTTAGCCCGTCACTGATTGGGCCCCCCCACCCCCAGCATTCCCCAGATTAGCTCGTCAGAGAGAGAGAGAGTGGCAGGGGCAATGTGAACAGGAAGTGGGTCCATCTTTATTAGCGCTGGACCCGGACCGACACACAACACATGGGCTGTCGTTAACAGCCCCGCTTAAAACCACAGCCTCTGGGCGAGGGTCTGTGTCTGTGTGTGTGCGTGTGCGTGTGTGTGTGTGTGTGTGTGTGTGTGTGTGTGTGTGAGCATGTTGGAGGGCGGATGTAGGAGCGGGTGGTTATCTCTCCACCTGCCGGCGTGGGAAGTGAGGGGCGAGGTGACAGAATGTGGGTCGGGCACAGCAGACAGCTGCCCATGATATGGGGGGCAAAGATGGAATTACGGACGTGAGTGTGTGTGTGTGTGTGGGGGTGAGTGTGGATGATTGGGTGATTGGAGTAAACTGGAGCATTTCTTCAGTGGAGAGAGGCTGATTTAACGGCACAGATTACCACCTACATAATCACCTGCCACTGTTTTCCCCGTCTGCTCCCAAACCTCATGACTCGACTCCATCTTGGAGTCCCTACAATGTGGCTGTCACCGAGCCACCACTATGTCACATCCATGAATTACGGGGATGAAATTGCTGGGCTCTAGAACTCACACTGAATGACTATGGGAGGCAGTGGCCAGCTAGGGACTTTACTCACAGACTTGGATGCAAAACTGACAAAGATCAGGATAAAATCCGATATCTAAATCAGTTATCTAAAAATGTTCATATTGGGAATGTGAGTCCTGTAGGCTGATCATTTGCATCTTCTTCACAAGGCCTCCCAAATACATATGACTAAGCAATAGTAACGTTACACACTCAGTGGCCCTGAGGTGCAGACAAACCTGGTGAATTAGTGATTTCCGAGCGTCTGTTTGTCTTGTGTTTTCGCCCCGTTTTCGCGCTAAAGATAAGCCTCGGTGACAACCATTAGCGACTGCACGACTTACCCAGATTGGGCTACTTTCAATCTGGATCGGAGGAGAGCTCAATATTTGAAAAGGAGTCTTGACAGACCCCAGAGCTTTTGGACTGCACACAAATTAAGCATTCATATTTTCGCTGAAGGGAAACATGGCGTGATTCCCTATCGGTATGTCGGAGGACTCAGAAGGCAGTGGAAAGGGGCGCCTACGGTAATTTAGGTAACTGTAAACCTGACTGAAATCGATTACAACTCCTCGGGCCCCTGGACCTAGAGGGACCAGGAATAAGCCTGGAATGGAGGAGGATATTTGAGAGCCTCACATCCCCCAGAAACCTCTTTACTCAACTCTGCAGGGTCTCAGGATCTTTCTCTCTCTCTCTATATGAGCATGTCTGAAAATGTGTGTGTGTGTGTGTGTGTGTGTGTGTGTGTGTGCCTGTGTGATGTGTACAAGATTGAAAACTACAATGTGACCGAGAGAGAATGTGTCTGGGTCAATGTCTATATGTCTGCGGTCATCACAGAGTGCATCCAACTCAACTCACGGGGAAGTTCCTGACCAAGGGAGAGCCCTGGAGATCTCAGGGCCTGTAAATCACAGCCCTACACTCTTTGAAATCCAATCAGATTCGCACGAGAGGAGCCACTAAAGATGGGAGGCTGCTCCGGGCAGGAATGCAGACTGTTTCAGCTCTACCATTATCCCCCTACCCATCTCCTCACCTCTGCATCCACCCACTCACCCACCACACCATCCATTCAGACCTCCACAACAACTGGCCCCCGAGTGTTCAGCCCCAGGCTGCAGTGTCCCATTTGTTTCTGGCATGCAAAGACAGATAAGCGCCCCATGGCAACCCGACTGCAGTTTTGCTGCCATTCTCCCAAACACTCGGCTCCCTTCTCAAGACCTGTTTCCATAGCTAAGCTGGCACCAGATGTGTGTATGTGTGTGTGTGTGTGTGTGTGTGTGTGTGTGTGTGTGTGTGTGTGTGTGTGTGTGTGTGTGTGTGTGTGTGTGTGTGTGCGTGGGTGTGTGTGTGTGCGCATGCATGTGTGCGTGTGTGTGTGTGTGTGTGCGCATGTGTGTGTGTGTGGGTGTGGCATACGGCTTCATCGTCAGACTTGCTCATACTGCTCCCACAGCTCTCCATCACCTGAGCCATCACACCCAATTAGAGGAGCCGCCGACGGAGGCAGAGTGGACACAGAGGACCACGAGGGGAGGAAGGGGGCCAGACGGGGCGAGCGGCCCCTGGCACTGTGCCACCTGAGGAGCCCTCGGATACCCACTGCACCCCGAGGACCGGTGGGCGTACGACTGCCCGGAGGATGGAGCCGTCCACTGTAGTTACAGCTCAGGTGGCAGCGCAAAAACGTCCCTTTGTTTGGACGTACCGGTGCCTGTCGTGCCAGGGCAGTGGTGGGGCCCAGCGCCATGGGCACCTGGCTCTGAAAAGTGGCCCGTTTGGATGGCCGTGTTTCCTGAATGGGGGGAGATTAATGATGACGGAAGGAAAACGGAAAAAAAACGGAGCAGAATAAAAAAAAAAACTGTTGAACTGATTTAAGCTGCCCAGCCTCCTCCACCCAGTCAGGAAATGGGTCTTTTTCCCCTGTTCTAGTCTGTGTTTTTTCCCATCATCTGTGATTTAGTTTTTATACATGGAGGCTTTTTCTGATTGGCACAGTATCGCGCTGTATCTCAAAAACACCTAATAATGGAAATGTTCAGTACTGCTTATTGCAGTAAAGGAACTTGTTGTTGTGAAACAAGGAACTTCTGTAAATGTGTGGGAGGCCTCTCTTTGTGTGTACGTGTATGTATGTGTGTGCAGAAGGCTTTCAGGCGAGTGCTGTGTTGAGCTCTCTCTCTTTCTTTCTGTGTGTGTGTGTGTGTGTGTGTAAAGTATATGTGTATACATGTATATATATATATATATATATGTGTGTGTGTGTGTGTGTGTGTGTGTGTGTGTGTGTGTGTGTGTGTGTGTGTGTGTGTGTATGCGCACATATGTGTGCATGCGTGCATGTTTGACCAGAGTGAACGAGTGATTTATTGAGTGCATAATGAGATCCACCTCCTCCGCGTTGGCACGGGACGTGTCTTGGCGCTTTGGCGGCTGGAACGCGCTGAGTGACACATAGCAGAGTAATGGAACACTCAACACCTCAACTCTGGGTCAGACCACCGGGGTCAGGACACGCTTTAGGCCTGCAGGCCTGCCATGAGATGGGGGAGAGGGGGCTACACAGAGGATATATGTACAAATAGTGGAGGGCACCAGGAACCATCAGGGTGATACAGCTATAAACACACATTTCCTTTCTGCTCAGACCATAAAAACAATCTTAAGAAGAGCTTTCCTTGCACTCCTCCTTTCATATAGATGGAGCTTTTCTGTGTACTGATAGTACTGTGTTAAGTAGACACAGATAAGTCAGTATGCACACAGTAGGATCAGTACTGTGTACCAGTAAGTACTTTGATAAGAGCAGCAGTAACGTCACTGATTGATTAGCACTACATCCAGGTTCCATTCCCGCCATTGTGAGTCCCTCAGTTTGTCTCTTTGACTAAAAATGTCTGCTAAATATCAGTCAACTTTAACTTTAAATTATAAAGTTAAAAATAAAAAAGTATTATTAAGAAAACATTCACTTGGATCTCTGTTTCTCGAGAGGTCACCTAGTACTGTCAGTACAAAAAAGGGGGGGAAAGCAATCATTTCTACCCAGCTGGAGGTGCTGCAGCCAACAGCTAGAGCTACCAGACAGCTACAGTTCTGCACTCTGGGGGCATGCACATGGGGCCACATGAACATTGTTTTCGTTTTTTTTTGTACCGACAATACTCGGTGACCTTGAGAAACAGAGATCTATGTGAAAAATTGCTCCTTCAACTTTAACTTGAGAGTTTACTCAGTTTCCTTTAGTTTAGTTTCCTTCCTGCACCAGCATCTGCTGCAGATGACTAATAATTGGGCTACATCACTTGGAGTAACTGAAGCGACAGTGAAAGTACGAACAGCTGACTAGTAAACTGATGTTGTTGCATTCTTTCTATGCGTAGTCTTCTCAGGATTGGTCACGGATTCCACTTATAGAAGAAAAATCCTTCTCTCCTCGCAGTGATGAAGAGGGCCGGCGTCAGTGTTGGCTAATACAGTAAACGTCCAACTGTGCAGGCGACGGTGAGGATTACTCATTTCAAAATGGACTCCACTTGTGCTCTGCTCTCCAGCTCCCCCCAGTCTAAATCAGCTGAATAAGCTCACCGGTGCTCACTGTGGCTGAGCGAGCGTGCGTCCGCCTCACGCTGCGCTGTGCGTCCACTGTGCGCCAAAAATAGGAAACTGGAGTGGCTGGGCCGCGAGTACGACTCCATTTCTCTCCATAACTCCATTTCTCTCCATAACTCCATTTCTCTCCATAACTCTCTCTCTCTCATGTTCCTTCGGCGACAGCCGGTGTTATTTATCGGCGTATGGGTATCTCAGCCTTTCTTTCGGACCTGCCAATGAGTCAGAGGCGTCAAAAAAATGGACAGGAGCTCTGCTTCTTTCCACCCTCTTTGTTTTTCCTCATTTCGACCAGCTTTGTTTGGAAACTCCTCATTTCCTCCCACCCGTGCTTTGCAGAGGCATCCCACAATCCCTTGCGACTCCCTGGTCAGCATCAAACTGCAAATCCCCCCCGCCAACCCTACCGCACCCCCACCCCAGCCAGATGTAGTATGCCACAGGCCGCTAACCCTCAGACCAGGACAGCGTGTGCTGGTGGATCTGGGGAGACTCCTCATACTAACTACAGAATCAGTTGAAAGCCCCACACGTGGGGAAAGAGAAAGGGAGAGAGAGGAGGACACAGGAAGCAGAGAATGCCGGGAGTGAGAAAAGTAGAGGGGAGAAAAAAGAGCTCAGCAAATTCACACTGATCTTTTGTGATCATTTCTGTTGGCCCATATACACATACAGTACTAACTCAATGTCTCAGAGAATTAACTCAGCCTAAGCCTAAAGCTGATGATACATGGGGCAAGTTTTTGTCATTATTGTGGTTTTGGCATGTTCCAATTGGCATTGGGCAACAATTTCTGAACTTTAATCATCAGTGGGCAAATCGTCATGATCATCCAATCAGAATAAATGGAACTGGTTATGTGGTTGCCCAGCAACATTGCTCAAAAGGTTGCCCCATGTATCATCACCTTAAGACTTTCACTAATACACATTTATAAAAATTACAGTCAGACGCATATTAGACCATTAACTATAAATCATCTTTTCACACCAAAAAATAAAATAATGTATTGGTTCATGTGTGGGAGAATGAAATATTTCAGCCGCGGAGCTGTAAGGTCTTTTAAAGAAAGGGCAGGATTGTGGAGTAATGACTAGGGCTCCTGGTGGCGTTGTTCATTTGACTTCAGTACTCAATCTAACCTGCAGGAGTGCCGTGTCCCGGTGGATAAATGGCAACACTAATGTGTAAAAGGCAGGACACGCAATCTACCGCCGGGCAGGTTGTCTGTTAAGCAAATAAATAAAAAAGACTAATCACTCCACAAAAAGGGTCATATGGCATTTTTCCATTTTAGTGGAACGCTTTTATGTGTGAGCAGCTACACTCCCCTTCATATTTCACAGACAGTTTGGGGATGGATATGACTTTTGGTGGCTACAAAACAGCCTAATAGTATATTATTGCCAGATGAGGGGGGTCCTTTACTCTTTGCGCAAAAGGCCTTAAAGGTCTTGTAGACATAAGCAGTGTAATTTGCCTGGGTCCACATCACAGCCCACATCACAACTTGTTTGCTTAATGGACAAGCTCAACAGCAACTGGCTTGTGGGCAACAATTGTTTTGGGACAAAGTGACACACTCTACGCAGCTATTATGGAAACAAGGGAAATTAACAGAGCTGGATTGAAGGGTTTTGCATTTGTGTATATATATGAGGTTTAGGGGGAATGTGTGTGTGTGTGTGTATGCATTTGTGTATATATATGAGGTTTAGGGGGAATGTGTGTGTGTGTGTGTATGTGTTTGTGTGGGTTTGGCTCTCTGTGGATGCTTATGAGTTCCAATGTGTGCCTTTGACTGAGAGTAAATGAGGAGGTATGGGGGACAGGTTTTGTCCATGTGTGTGTGTGTACATGTCTGTGTGTGATGGAGTATGTGATAATGTGTGTGGTGTGTGTGTGTGTGTGTGTGTGTGTGTGTGTGTGTGTGTGTGTGTGTGTGTGTGTGTGTGATGTGTGACGTGTATATCCTTGTGTGTATGAGTATTTGTGTGATATAGTGAGTGAGAGTTACTGGGGGGGTGGGGGGTATGCTTATATGTGTGTGTGTGAGTGAGTGTGTGCGCGTGCGTGCATGTATGTGTGTGCGTGAGAGAGAGTTTCTTTGAGATTGTAAGGTTTACAAGGACCGTGGCAAATGTGTATGAGTGTGTGTGTGTGCAAATGTGTATAAGTGTGTGTGTGTGTGTGTGTGTGTGTGTGTGTGTGTGTGAGTGTGTGTGTGTGCACGCATACGAGTGTGTGTTTATGTGTTCTTCACTTAAAGACTGAGGTTTTGAGGAGAGGAAAGGGAGTGGGGGCTTTCTGTGGGTTTGCACCAGCCATCATCCCAGGGGAGGCATTACACAGCTCTGCTTAGGGGACCCTTTAGAAGAACAGCAACGCAGAAAATTGAAAGATTTAGCCCGAGCACGGCTCGCAAATGAAACGCAGAGGTACCCCCAGTCACATCAAAGCTCTCCCTCTCAGAAGTCAAAAACAACACAAACGACCCCTCCACCACACACACGCACACACACATACCACCCTTCTTCACTCCTTCTACTCTGGTAGGGGTGGAGCAGGGGGAACAGATGGAGACAGTCTGCTGAGGAGAATTTTCCTCATGAACGGATCAGACATCGTAGAGGGGCCTGTTGACGATCCTGGCATGACAAAAGGAACAGGTGGGGGTGGGAGGAGAGCCCATCCAGCTTGGATGGGAGAGGAGAGGAGGTGAGAGGGGGTTGGGGTAGGGCTAGGGTAGAATAGAGTAGAGTAGGATAGGGTAGAGTAGGGTAGGTTGTCTTGTGCAGGGAAGAGATAAAAGCACGGAGGAGAAGCCCCAGTGCACCCTGGGTGACGGTGATAGGGGCAGATGACAGCGATCAGCCAGGCCTCCTGTGCACGGGCTCATTGTCACATGGGGTCAGGGGGCACGCCTGCATCGTCCAGCATGGACAGACACCGGAGCGGAACAATACTGACAACTCTTTTCTATTCAATCTGAATCAACACACAAGTGGAGTAGGCAGAACATCCTCTAGGTCTCTCCTCCTTTCATTCCAATGCTTTGAATACTTTCTTTTGTTCCACAAGCCTATTTTGCCCGCAGTCACTCACCGCTGTTTCAATTCGCAGAGGTTATTATTGCTTTTGTTTAACTACAACATAAATGCTTTTTTCGCTTGCACTAAAGTTAAAAAGCATCTAACAGTGCTGCAGTAAATAATTAAACACTTGAATCCCCTTTCTCCCTCTAGTGATTATAAAAAGTTTTCTGATGTTCTGGATCATTTTAATAGGCTAACAAGACAAGAAGGTGCAGTTGTTTGCCAGCATCATAAGCCTGTCAAACCGACCCAAATTTATGAAGCAGAAGATATGGCCCATGCTTCTCAGTGTGGGTTGCTCAAAGATTTATACTGTCAAGAGAATATACAAATAAAGATAAAAGCAGATGAAGATCAGGAATCACTATTTGGTATTCAGCTGACGGTGTTTTTTTCTTTAAAACCCCAAGAGTTGTTGCTCAGACAGACCTCCCTGTGAATGCAACCAAGAACAGAGACCAGTCATGGAGTCGATTAACATATATCATTACTTATTAAATTATCACTAGACCTGATCAAAGGTAAACCCAAGAACAACAGTCAGCCATTTGTCCTCACATTGGAGGTAAAGCAAGAAGAAGAGGGCACGCAGGGATCGCCAAACGGTTCAGGGGAGCTGATTAATTGGCCTTTGTATGAGGAGGACTGTTTGACTTGGCCATGTTTCAATATCATCTCTGACTTATGACGGCTTAAAAAGACCTCTCTCCTTTAGCTGATGTATGTTATTACAATAACAATCCACGTCACCACCTTGCCAAGGCCTTATATGAGGTTTAGACATGATTCCACCTCTTGTAGAGGCTAAAACAGCAAAAGCACAAAGTTAAAAGTATGTCCATGAAACCATAATTAAAGGCAGATTGTGCTTTTGGGTGATAAAAAAAAAAATTAAATCATAATCGAGCGTTTCAAAAAGTTATGAAAATATTTGCCTTTGGATGCACAACAGATGCTGGTAAGGTCTGTGAAGTTTGTTGGGTTTTTTTTTTCAGTTTGTAACGTTCCTTCTTGGGATCCTGTCCACACAAGCAAAAACTCTCTATTTTTACCGCCTGATAGAAATCACATTCCTCACCCTCTAATCAGCCAGGGGCGTGCGGGTTTCCTCCTGAGGAATCTGAACAGGAAGGAAGTAGAATCTGTAGTGGGTGATGTCACCGGACTGTTGGCGACCCCCAACTCCGATCACAGATGGGAACCCTGGGTGGCTTCAAGCAGCTGCCATCCCATAATTATCAAACCTCTTAAGCCTCCTTTCTTACAAACAGACCCTTCTGATTTCGATATTTGATTGGTCTTGTTCTGTTCTGTTCTGGTAACCGATCTGGGAAAGCAAAGACTCCAGCGCTCCTATCTCTCCAGAGTACCTGGGTTGTGTCTCTGTGTGTGTGTGTGTGTGTGTGTGTGTGTGTGTGTGTCTCTCTCTCTGTGTGTGTGTGTGTGTGTGTGTGTGTGTGTGTGTGTGTGTGTGTGTGTGTGTGTGTGTCTCAGACACTACATTTGTCTCTGCAGTGGGCTGGCGACTGGCCATTTCCCATGCTGAAGAAGCGTCTGGGGCTGCTCAGCGCAAATGTGAGGGTGAGGAGAGATTGACGGGTCTGTGTCACTGTCCTCAGAGAGGGTTATGAGGTAGGACGCCTCGTGCCACAGTCGGAACCATCTTTATGCCAGTTGCTAAAAATGACAGATTGATTGGATAGATGATAGTTATCATGTGGAGGTAATCTATCTCGTTTTCTTTCCTTCTTTCTCTCTTTCTTTCTTTCTTCCTCTCTCTGGGCTCATGTGGTGCAGTGGAGATTGCCGTTGTTATGGTTACTACCTCTACAACAACAACCCACAGTATCAGATAGTCTGATTTTGTTTTTCCTTTTCTGTTCTTTCCCCTCCAACAGATTCTTCCATCTGTCTTTTTGTAGCAGTTCATTCATATTTAGGTGTTAACTACAGACTCTCAATTACCACTATACTATTTCAATCAAGAATTCCAATCTTGCTTTCTCTCTCACTTCCTTTCTCTCTCTCTCTCTCTCTCTCTCTCTCTCTCTTTCTCTCTCTTTCTTTTTATTTTTCTTTCTTCTTGGGGTCTGAGAATTCCTCTCAAGTCCTCTGTTTAAGTCATTGCTTTTTACAGCCAATTCCGCATTCACTTTGGTTAAGGCTGTGAATTGAAGAATTCAAACTTGTGCCAGACAGCCCTCAGAAAGCTGTCAGTCATTGTGGTGCGTTCGAGATGCTTCTGCCAGAGTCATTTGGATGCAAAGTATGGTACTAAATGGCTAGTCGCCAGGCTAGAGGAACACAGCTTAAATGGTCGATGTATCCGTGAGTAGACCACTAAATCAAGCACAGGAGGGAGAAATGCTTTCATATAAACAACAAAAAACAAGATATACCAGACATCAGTGAGTCTTGAAGAGCAGCAAAGAACACAAACCTCAGTATCATACACTCAGCCGCACTCCCAGAGGGGTAAGGGGAGCATGGGAACGATCCAGACTCTACCTCTGCTGGCATTGCTTGTGTACAGTCCAATCCCATGGCTTAGCATGAGCCAATTATCTTGGGGTTACATATAAAATCTACCAGACCATAGTATAAATTATCCTGATTATCTGACTGCTGCCTGTCGCCAGGAAGAAAGTTTTGAGACATATGTTATTACTATTTATAACCCATTTATGACACATTTACAGTAAGCCTTTCAAGCAAATTGTCTTCTCTTTAGCAATTAACGTCAGTGGTTACATCACAACACAGAGAGAACACTAGAGGTAAAAGAACAAGCATTATCAAGACACTTAGGTCGTGTCTGTATGCGATCAAGAGATTTTCATGGGTGATGTTTTCAGAAGTTATTAGCCTTCAGCGTTCACTGTACTGTGCTGTACATTGCTTAATGGTTAGCATCTGTATGGCAGTGCATACAAAGCACCCACTTCACATTTCCTACAGGGGGAAAATCAAGCTGTTGGGGATTAGGACCAATTTCCTTTGAGGTAAATAAAAATGGATTTATGGGTTCCCTTATTTTGTCCAAAGACTTGATTTCCACACACATACATATTTTCATGAAGGCCTAAGTGGAATGGCAGATTAGGACTGGGCTGCTGACTGTCTGCAGACAGATTTGTGAAAACTGTTAACAGGCAGGGGACAAAGGAAAGAGGTTGAGTGAAGAACAACCCACCCATACCCACAAGGTGGCACGTGACCACATACACACACACACACAAAGACACTCCAACCACACTAGACATACAATATGACCGTAAAGACGTAAGTGTCTCAAATTATGTGGAGTGCTAAGCAAACAAGGACTACAGACACAAAGGACCACTGAGTACACAACCATGGACCCAGCCCATGCTACCTCCTCTCTCTCTCTCTCTCTCTCTCTCTCCCTCTCTCTCTTTATTTCTCTGTCTCACTTCCTCTCTCCAACCCCATCTGCCCCTTTGTCCCTCCTCAGTTTAGCCTTGAATACCTAATTCTCCATTTGCAATGCTTCCCACTCGGCAGCACCGTAAGGGCATCTCCATCTCACATCTCTCTATCAGGGCACTCTGTCTCTGATGTTCATGGTGCCATTTGTTTAAACCCTGCAGTCCCATGGGGTCAGTAACCATGGAAACCCTCCAAACACTCCTAACTGCTATGCTTTTTAACCATTTTGCTCCCCCCACCAGTTGGCTGATTGG